>NW_021941373.1:284242-336742 GCF_902148845.1 Salarias fasciatus | reverse complement strand
TAAGCAGCAGCACCTTGGTGAGATGGAGCTGTTCAGCCAATCAGGAAGGTTTATTTCGAGGGTGTGGACAGCTCTACTCGGAGCTGATCGGTGCCTCTCGGAGCGCACCACACACTACAGGATTTGCTATCGGAAATATTAAACATGTTCATTATCTACGATCTCCCCTTCTGACGCCTCCCGAGCAGCTCCAACCGGAAAAAAATCTCTCGGAACACACCGCACACTAAACGAAGATGGGACCCGAACTCATTTGCATACTCCTGACAGTCGGACCTTGTCAGCTTCGATCGGGAGGAGAAGATCACGGCAAAATTCGGCCTGATTATCCTGTAATGTGTGGTGGCCTGTAGAGGAACCAATATGGTGATGGATTTGGTTCATCTTTTCATTGAAAAACAGAGAGCAGAGAGTTGAAGGTTTCAGTAGAATACAGGTGGGAGGATAGAGTCAGGGGGTTGAATAATATGGAATCACAAGAGTGCCATAATATGTAAATATATGTATGCTGAAAAAATAAGAATATACATGTGTAAATATTAATGGGAATGCATAAATAAATAAATAAATCTGTTATAAAACAAGGGAACACATGTTCAAATATAAAATGAAAATTTAAAAAAAGAATAAGTAAAAATCTATCTAAATAAAAATCAATATGTTTGAAAAAAGGAAATAAATGAATATGGAGAAGGGTGTCTTGACCTGCATTAGAGGAGATGAGTTCAGAGTTCATAGTTGTGGTATTTGTCCCGAGGGGCATGTTGGGGTATCTGAACAACCAGTTTCACTCCACAGCTTAACTTCAACATCTTGAACTCAGGACACAATCTTAACATATGATCCATGTTCTCTCCTCCAGGTGTTCATCAAGCCAAAGTCAAACCAGAGCAGAAGAAGTGAAGCTCTGATGTCCAACAGTCCATCAAAGTGTCCTCTCTCATAGCGTCCTGTCCTCTCTGGTCTCATTACAGTCTTTCTGGCTGTGGACTCTCTGATCCTCACTGTGAAGCGATCTCCTCAGCTC
Source organism: Salarias fasciatus (assembly GCF_902148845.1). Classification (NCBI taxonomy): domain Eukaryota; kingdom Metazoa; phylum Chordata; class Actinopteri; order Blenniiformes; family Blenniidae; genus Salarias; species Salarias fasciatus. Next base: position 335,715 of record NW_021941373.1, on the reverse strand, counting down.
TGACCTCTGACCCCTCCCATCTGAAACATCTGGACCTGAGTCAGAACTTCCTGATGGATTCCTCAGTGAAGATTGTGTGTTCTGGACTGGAGAGTCCAAACTGTAAACTGAAGACTCTGAGGTCAGTTCACTGTCTGAAGGGAGAATCTGTTGGAGGCAAAGGACTGAGAGGAGTTTAGGAGGATTCCACATGTAGTGTGGACAGAGAGTGGACTGAGCTCTGCAGCATGTTGATGAGAGCTCTTCTCCTCCTGGAGGCTTCAGCTGTTTGGACTTTACATTTCTAAACTCTTCCAGTCTGAACCTTCTTCAGCTCTCAGTCACTTCAACATCAGACTCTGTCCTCTAATCTCACTTCTTTCTCTCTTCATTCAGGTTGATTAAATGCAGTTTGTCAGAGATCAGCTGTTCTTCTGTGGCCTCAGCTCTGAAGTCCAACCCCTCCCTCCAGAAACATCTAAAACATCTGGACCTGAGCAGGAACCATCTGCAGGATTCAGCAGTTTCTCAGCTGTGCGGTTTTCTGCAGAGTCCACTCTGTGGTCTGCAGACTCTGAGGTCAGACTTGTCGTGGAATTTTATTTAAAATAGTATCCTAGGCCAGTCACGATGCAAAAAAACCCCACAAACATATATTCCAGAAAAAACGTAAAATCCTCAATTATATCCACTCTTGGTTCTTGAAGCCTTCAATCGTAGTTCTCCTCGAAAAAATCACGCAGAGTCAGAGTCAGAATGCAAAAGGAGGACTTTATTCCCAAAAAAACCTCCGGCAGCCAGGCCGACCAAAGAACTGACGCCCCGATTGCTCTCCGCTCCATCTATTTATACTATTTCTTGAGAGTTTGTTGCTTCTCAATTGATTCTTCGTCAAGACACAATCACTCAAAACCATTCGTTGCTTCTCAATTGACTCTTCCCCCCTCCCCACAAAGGTCAATGTCCGTGACCCCTTGGGAGGCCCTCTCAGCCTCCATCAAGTCTCCATCAAGTCTCCATCAAGTCTTCCCAAATGCCAGGTGTTGTGCAACAAATCATAGTGTTACATTTCTTGTCCAATGAGCCTCATTTACACCAGAGGGAGACAGAGAGACAATTGACCTGTAGTCTTAGCTTTAGAAAACAAAACTGTCCAGCTACCAAGAGGCTGCCGTAAAAATGAAACATGACAGACAGGCAAACCTGAAAGAATACATTGTTTTGTCCACCCATGAGTACACACACAACCAAAAACATGCATAATATGAATAATACTAAATAACATAAGATAATGACTACTAGATAAACATAATATGAGGAATACATAATATGAAGAATACAATATAATTATTCAACAGACTCCATGTTTGAGTGTGTTTCAGTAAAGTAGTGTTGACACTAAAGGTCAGACATCAGGCTGATCTGAGAGTGATCCACACTGAGGATCTCCAGGAGAAACGGAGCTTCTTCTCTGCTCTTTAGTCCTGTGACGGTGGCAGAGCCGTGTGCAGCTCCACATTTCAAAGCTTGCTTGAAGAAGAAAGGTGCTGCAGTGGATCATTAGCCCCTTTCCCACTGGCCAAAAAACCCATTCAAACCCGTTAATAATCGGCTCCTCATGGCAGTGTGAAAGGATTTAATCAGCAGTTCAGCCCTGCAATAGACTTAGGATTTTAACGGCTCGGCTTTCAATCAGCTTTAGTGGGAGGGATACATCTGGGAACTTACGTGATGACCTCGAAGCAGCGTGGCTACATTAGCGTGCTTGTTGTTGTTTCTGGACATAGCGTGAGATTTCCTTCATCAAGATGACCCAGCAGTGGCAAGATAGCGAGGCCAAAGAGCTTCTCTTGATCTATGGGGAAGAGGAGATTCATCTACAGGTAATGGGGACTGTGTTCCGCTGCATTGTTTACTTTCGCTGTGCTGTCCAGGTCTGCAGGCAGCAGTGAGCAAGGACTCAAATGCCGATTGTTAGCAGGGGTCAATCTGCTAGTGTCAGTGGGAAATGGTTAATAGACTGTGAACCTCTGACACGCTCCATGTTGTTGGGACCAATCTCATGGTCAGTTTGGCTATCAGTAATAAGTAATGATTAACAAAGTTGTTATCTTTTTTTTGTTCTTTTTTAATCTTTAACAATATTTTTATTGAATTTTGCACAAATTTATGACAAAGATAAACAAAATAGAAACATAACTCGTAAATAATGCATTTGTAAACAATGACAAAATAAAGACAAAAAACAAACAAAACAAAAAACAAAACAAAACAAACAAAACGAAAAACAAAACAAACAAAACAAAACAACAAAAAAAGGAAAAAAAAAAGGAAAAAAAAACAGGGCATACATTACAGTAGAATGAGTTATACTACATTACTAGCATTGAAAATATCTATACATTAGAAAAAAAAGAGGTGATGATAGACTATAAAGCCACTAACTATTATTAGCATTATTAGATTGTGCCAGATAGTCCATGAAAGGCTGCCAGATGTTAACAAATCTGCTCAAGTTGTCCATCATGATGTACTGGATATTCTCCAAATGCAAGACCGAAGTAAGGTCCAATAACCAGTTCCTGAATTGAGGCACAGTGTCAGACTTCCACAAATCAGATGGACCAACCAAAACTTTAAAAATCCTATCATCTTCAGGGAATGATTCAAAATTAGGAAAGCATTTACGAACATAATTCCTTAATTACAAGTATCTAAAAAAGTGTGTATGAGGGAGAGAAAATCTGTGTTTTAACTGAATGAATGAGGCAAATTGATTATCAATATATTAATCTTTCATAGTCACAATGCCTTTTACTCTCCATATATCAAAAGCGGTATCTATCAGGGAAGGCAAGAAGGCATGATTTCGATAAACGGGGAAGTAAACAGAGGTGTGTAACAGTTTAAAGTTTCTCCTAACTTACTGCCATATCTTCAGGCTATTCAGGACGACACGACTATGAATTTATACATTTGTAGGTAGTCCAGGTGATGAGAAAAGAAGTGCTGGGAGTGAGCTGTTTTGAACTCCGTACTTCTCAATGGCCACCCAAGAAGGCGTTTCTGCCGGTTTGTAATCTTCCTGCCAGTAAACCAGGGCTCTTAAATTTGCTGCCCAGTAATAATGTAAAAAGCATGGCAATCCTAACCCGCCTTTCTCCTTTGGTTTATGTCGGTGTATTTTTGAAATTCTGTGAGCTTTAAAGTTCCAAATAAATGGTAAAATAATTGAATCTAATGAGTTGAAAAAAAATTCTTGTCAGAAAGATTGGAAGATTTTGGAAGAGGTAAAGAAACCTCGGAAGGCACACCATTTTAATTGCATTTATATGTCCAATCATAGAAATAGTAAGGGTACGCCATTTATCTATATCATTTTTTAACTGTTCCAAACCTTCCAAAAAATTTTGTTTAAATATTAATTTGGGGTTCTTTGGCAGGACTACTCCAAGAAACTTTAATTTAATTTAAGAGTGTGTATAAAATTAGGATCAAGATTTGCGCCAAAGGACATGAATTAACTTTTTTACCATTTAAAGCAACACTGAGGAACTTTCAGTTTTCGTTGATTTTGGCGGCGCCAGTGGACAAAAGCGGTAGTGTTTTGCCTGAAGGAATACTACAGTTCCCATGAGGACTAGCGCGTGGCGTGGTAAAATGCTGCTCCCGGTGGCATGCTGTTGGACTGAACTCGCCTACATTTGTTTTCAGTGGCTGTGTGAAGGACGGATAACGACGAGGTCATGAATCTAATGGTGGCTAAACAATGTTAGATCATGATGTGACGCATGCCGTAAAGCAGTCCACACATTTGGAGTTTTTTAGTGTGCAGGGTTCCTACCACCCTCCTCACAGCTGCTTAGTCCAAGTGAAAGCAATACTGACGCCCTCAGGCCGTGACAGACAACGAGTTGTAAGTCGATGTATCATCACAAAAGATATTAAAATGTTTTGGTTGAAAAGTTCCTTAGTGTCGGTTTAATAGTAGAGATAGCACCAAATGATTTTAGGAGGCTGAGTAACACTTGGACAGATTGCTCTGGTTGTGACAGGAAAATATCAATGTCGTCTGCATGTAAGGAAAGGTGGTGGTCTACATTCCCCAAATCTATAGGCCTCAAAAGGGAATGATGCCCGATTCCAATGGCCAGAGGTTCACTGGCAATTGCAAATAAGAGAGAGCTAATTGGACAGCCCTGTCGTGTCCCACGATGTAGTAGAAACGAGGCAGATTTTTCTTGGTTAGTAAGAATGGATGACGAGGGCTTAGTATATATTAACTTGATCCATGACACAAATCTGGAATCAAGTCCAGACTCCTCCAACACTTTCAACATATATCCCCACTCTACTTGATCAAATGCTTTTTCTGCATCCAAACAGAGTGCGGCAACCTTGTAATCTCTTTCATATTTATGGTAAATTATGTTCAGCAATCTTCTAACATTAAAAAAAGCAAACCTTTTGGGAAGAAAATCAGTTTGATCTGTATGGACAATACAAGCTATGTGTTTGTTTAACCTATTCGCCAGTAATTTTGTAAAAAAAATTCATATCAGAATTTAGAATAGAATAGAATAGAATAGACTTTATTGTCATTGCACGGGGGGGTACAACGAAATTACATGGGAGCTCATATAAAGCTACAATTCACCTCGATTAAAAAGTCAAGGACAAGAAAACTTAGGAAAGACATCAGAGACAAAACAGAAAACAACACAGACATTAGGTAACAACAGAAAAAAAATACAAGGGCAGATATAATTGCATAACGCATCCACAAGATGCAAGAGTAATAAATAACAGTGTAACAGAGTGGTGATCATGCTACATGAGGCACAAACTCTTAAAGTGCAAGGAGATAGTTGGGTGATTTAGTCCATGGGGGGGGGGGTTATGGGAGTCTGTGCATAAGTGAGTGTGCGTTTCTGTGTCCGTGGGTGTTTGCAATGCGTATGGCCCAGGGGAAGAAGCTGTTTGTCAGTCTGCTGGTGTGTGATTTTATTGACCTGTAGCGTCTGCCAGAGGGCAGAAGATCAAACAGGGAGTGGGCGGGGTGTGTAGGGTCTCCTGTGATGGCTTTAGTCCTCCTGAGGCAGCAGGATGTGGAGATGTGCTCCAGCGTGGGCAGGGTGCAGCCGATGATCTTTTGGGCAGTGTTTATGACCCTCTGCACCGCCTTCCTGTCCCCAACTGTGGAGCCTGCATACCACACACTCAGACAGTACGTTAGTACGCTCTCCACAGAGGAGGGCAATTTGTCGAAATGATGAGGCTTCCAACTCATCTATACCCTCTTTTGGTAATAATGAAATGTTAGCTTCATACAAAATATCTGGGAATTTATGAGTCTGCAAGGAGTGATTAAACATCCTTAGTAAAAGGGGGGCCAACTTTTCAGGATCTTTTTTTATACAACTCAATGCCAAAACCGTCCGGACCTGTGGTCTTTCCATTAGAAAATGACTTTATTGCATCTATAATTTCTTGAGCTGTAATGTTTGCATTAATGGCATCCTGTGTGGACTTACTTAATTTAGGGAGATCTAGCTGCCCCAACCAACATATACAACTCTTGGTAAAATTCCTTAAAGCGGTCATTAATACTTTTAGGATCAATAACTTCTTCTCCAGTTTTTAACCTTATTTTATGAATGGTTCTACTAGCTTGCAAACCTCTCAGTTGCCGGGATTTGTGGGGTTTATACCCCAATTCAAAATATTTTTGTCTTAATTTTAATAACTGACCTTGTACTTGATCAGCTAAAACTGTATTATATTCATATTTTAACTTTATAATATTTTGTAGGTAAGAAATATTTAAAGCTGCATTAAGGAGTTTGCACGTTTTATGCAAAACAGCCCCCCCTGCAGGCCTTGGGCATAATGCAGCTTAGTGAAAAAATCGTGCCTGTGGCTTGCGTGCACGGAAGAGGGGAACTTCTTCCTCGCTAGTTTAGTAGCGCTCAGGTAAGATTTAAGTTTCTTCTCACTGGTGGAGTCTGTGTGGAGCTGTGGCAGTGCTAGAAGCCAGTCTGTTCTGACTTTCTGGAAGATCCTGCTCAGTTGTTGCTCACTAAGCATCTGGCAGAGTAATGGCGGACAAAATGAAACCTAACCAGCCAGAGCGCGCATTACGTCATTCCTTTCAAATTCTCCCAAAAAAAATGTTGGTGCCGGACCGGCACTGCAACTTTCAAGGACAATTTAGCGCTGTTAGAGGTACTTGTAATGAATATGTCAGGGCACATTGTACACATCATTAAAAATGTGTGACATATTTATGGTGGAAAATAAGTATTTTTAAGGTTGTAAAACTCCTTAATGCACCTTTAATGAGGATCTATAAGAGTTTTCTAATTTTGAAAGTTGAGCTTCTATCAATGACAAACATTTTCGTTTTTCCTTTCTCATCCAAGTTTCAAATGAAATTATATGTCCTCTAATCAACCACTTTAAGGGTCTCCCATAGTATGGAGTCATTTACCTCTAAGTTATCATTAGTTTCAAGAAACTCGGACATTTTCACAGATAAAAACTGATCAAATGACTTATCAGAAAGTAATGAGGGGTGAAAATGCCAGTTAAATTGCTGCTTTTGGTGGTTAAGGTCAAGAACCAGCGAAGTTGGAGAGTGGTCAGAAATTAATATGTTGTGATACTTTGAGAAGATCACATTAGATATCAAATAGGAGTCCATTATAAAAAAAATCTATTCTTGAGTATGATTTATGTCTCGGTGAGAAGAAAGAATCATCCCTGGCTGTAGGATGTTGCAATCGCCATTTGTCAACTAAGTTCATAGAACACATTAAATTCTTTAACATCATTGAGGATGCAGATGATTGGGTTGTAGGAACAGACTCATCCAGGAAACTATCCAGTACACAATTTAAGTCACCGCCCATAATAATGTGTGTGTCAGAGGAGCTGGGGAGTAGATTTAATATTTTGCTTAAAAAGGATGGCTCATTAATATTTGGAGCATAAATATTAGTAAGTGTAACATGCAATGAGTAAATGTAGCCTGTCACCACAATAAACCTGCCGTTTGGGTCACTAATCATAGAAATGTGTTTAAATGAGACATTTTTACGTATTAAAATCGCTACTCTTCTTGCTTTGCCCAGCTACACCTCAGTAACTTTTCTTTTGAAGGCCTGACATGTGCTTCCTGAAGATAAATAATATCTGCATGAAGGGACTTTAAATGAGAAAAAACCTTAGCGTGTTGTAACACATGACCCATTCCCCTTACATTCCAATTGGTAAAAGTAATACCGCCACCATTTGAGGCTGGACTAGAATGCATACATAATTAAAGCAATAACAATGAAGACGAATGCATCCCTTGAACAGAAAAAAAAAAAACAAAAAAAAAAAATACACAAAGGCACATAACCCCCCCCACCCCCCCTTCCCACTTTTCAGAACTTAGTGAGAGCCTGTATCCCAAAAAAACCACATAGGGGTTGCCGGACCATCACAAACATAAAACTACCACTAATACGTTGGCTCCCTCACATGCAAATCAAAGATTACAATCATCAAAACAGTTAAAAAAAATTGTCTTAATCACAATAATTGGAGCAAGAAAAACACATACCCAGGCTTGTTTAACCAAAGACACATCCATCATTCAGGTTAAAGTCTCTGCAAAGACCTCAGCTTCCCATGGAGTGCAAAACACTTTGTTGATGTCTCCATGGGTCACTCGCAGCCGTGCCGGGTAGATAAAGCCAGCAAAAAAAACAAAATAAAAATAGTCGACTGATAGTCGAATGTATCATCTTGTTTGGCGGAGCCGGCGGGGGGGCGGGGGGGTTGGGGGGGGGGGGGGGGTTGCAGAGCAGAGCGGTGCTCACACAGCACACTGAGCGTTGGGTCGCCTATACCCACAGCCGGCCCTGATTGCACAAATAATAATAAAAAATACAAATAATTAAAAAAACAAAAAAAAAACAGCGCAGGCAGGTAAAACAACACTTATTTTTTTCCTACACACTGAAACACAGACTGGAACAAAGTGTCGGTAACTCTAAACATCAAACAAATGAAGTATAGTTCAAATGACCAGAACCAAACCCTCTTCTAACAAACGGGCTAAAGCATGTCATTTATTTATATCTATAATCTCTGCAGATAAGATCACATTTTTTGGCGAAACAGTTTCTCACATTATCTGCTCAAATTAAATGAAAGGCTTAATTGCACTGTGTCGGTCCGTTTCGCAGCGCAACATCCATGCAAAACAAACACTAAATTAAATAGAATTAGCCTTTTAGATAAATAAAAATAATAATATAATAATAACCTAAAATATTACAATTAAACAAAATAAAAGTCAGCATTAAAAATGAGAATTGAGTAACAGAACCGTCTTTTATTAGCCCAATTATCTGGCTACTTACCCGTCTAATGTGGAAAGCCATGTTGTTGTGAAGTGAGATGAAAGGACACAATTTGCATTTGACTTTTTTGGATCATCTTTGACTTGGTCTGAAGTTCTGTTTTTTTCTGACATTGTAAGACTTTTAAAGTTCAGCCAAATCACCACCGAGATGCTGCTCTGTGACGGAGCTCTGCGCAAAATGGGATTGTGCCACTCACCATGGTGGTTGATTCACAGACACTAAATAGATAGAATATTGAATAAACTTACAAGTTAAGTAAATTTTTCCACAGTATATTTGATAGGCTAACATGTATATCAAATAGGCTTTATATCATGTTTATTTGGGGGAAGATCTATCGTCTGTGTTTTGGTTTTTGCCCGGTGGGAAACGTGGGCGGGTCACGTCAACCTGTAGTCCAGCACACACAACAGAAGGATCAGGCCGAACTTTGCCCCGATCTTCTCCTCCCTACCAAAGACAAGGTCCGGGAGTATGCTAATGAGTTCGGGTCCGATCTTCGTGTAGTGTGCGGTCTTCGTGTAGATATTTGGTGATTCAAAAAAGCACCAAAGACTGCTACTAATAACTTTATTTTACTGCTCCACAAGTTAAAAAAAAACCCAAAAAAACGCACACATTAATAAGATGAATCATCATCAAGTGAAGGGGGGGGGGTCTTCTCGTGTGTGGCCTCTGCGTAGGGGAAGATTGAAAAAATCCTGTAGTGTACTGCCCGGTGGAGCAGTAGCAGACTCTGACAGAGCTACTTTTTTAAATCACCAAATACTTTAAATCATTCTTTTTGTCCCCGGATTGGATAGTTTACACCAGAATAAAATCTCGTTGAGCTTTGATTAGGTACATTTCATTATGCGTCGTTCATCTCTCTGAAGGCAGGGAGAGTTTTTGTTTTTTTTTCCCATGATGGTTAATAGTGGAGATGAATTCAAACATTGGGATTATTGCAGGACTGGCGATGCAGATGAATGAGCAGATCGGAGTTTGGGTCTGAATGGAGGAAATACAGTTTATCCAGAAGCGATCCAGTTATTGAGGATTAACCTCTCACTATCTGCACTGCTGAGTTTAGGAGCTCTGACTTTTCTCTTTCACTGTCATTTAGTGAATATATTTCGCAAGCATATGTCTCCATCTCTGACAGCTGAGAGGGTGTTTTGTTTAAGCAGCAGCACCAGCCAATCAGGGAGCTTTATTTCGAGGGTGTGGACAGGTCAGCTCGGAGCTGACCGGCTCCTCTCAGAGCTCCACACACCACAGAATTTGTGACCGGAAATATTAAACATGTTCATTATCTACGATCTCCCCTTCCGACGCCTCCCGAGAGGCTCCGACCGGAAAAAATCTTTCGGAACACACCGCACACTACACGAAGATCGGACCCGAACTCATTAGCATACTCCCGACAGTCGGACCTTGTCGACTTCGGTCGGGAGGAGAAGATCGGGGAAAAATCCGGCCTGATCCTTCTGTAGTGTGTGCTGGCCTTAAACTGACCCACAGGTTGACGTGACCCGCCCAAATTCCCACCGGCAGAAACCAAAACACAGACGATAGAACTTCCGGGTCACGGAGATCGAAGAAATTGAAAAATCACATTAAAGTCTGCTCTAGGACAAGGTACCTTTTGTTAGTTTGATTTTCTGTTAAATTGATATAATCAGATTCCAATAAACAGGTCGTTTTCTCGTTTTTTCGTTTTTTGGCAAAAACGAAAAAACGAGAATTCAACTTGTTTTCTCGTTTTTCCGTTCTGACTGACAAAACGGATTTTCCACTGTTTTTTTCATTTTTGACAGGTAGGCGGGGCTTAACACTTCTCGCTCCTGATTGGCTCATGTTTGCACCGTGCTCTTCAGAGTAAAGGTCTGTCTTAAAACGCTGTATGACTGTCTGACTGACGCTCCAGCCTCCTGTCAGTACTGCAAATATCATAGCAGTTGCATTAGTGTTAAACACACAAGCTCACTCTGTGCTGTACTGCTCTTTTGTCCTGATTGTTAGACGCTAAACTGCATTTTTTTTACACCCGACTTCAGGAAAGTTGTTAAAAAAAATGACCAGCAGGAGTCGCCCTGCGTGGATTTCCTCATCACTCCGTGTTCCGTGATCAATGTCTTAATCTATAGAAATGTGGATAGATACACTAAAAATAAAAAAAGATTATTGTTATATTTTTATTTTCATGTTTCACCACATAAATATCATTAAACCAGTACAAAATCTGTCTCCAATACATATTTCAAACAGAACTTCTAGTAGAATTCTTCATTTCCACAGATATGAACACGAAACTGGAGCCATCAGAATCACAATATTCGTTTTTGTGGTTGTACAGTGTACAATGAGATTGGAGAATTTCTTCTTACCAGTGCAGGCACAACAAATATAACAGTACTACATTTCCCTTGTTCCGGACCATAATAATATCTGGGATGAGTCAGTATTAGTCCTCTTAATGTGCTTGAGAATGGTCAGTATCCATTCTGATGGTCGTCTCATGTCAGCAGTGTGAACCCATGCTCTCAGACTGTGTCATACTGGTGGTGTGTAGGGTGGTGGTATGGATTTATGTAGATGGAGTCTTTATAAAGTGAAAGACTCAATCCCAAACTCTCCTCCTAGCAATTTGCATGTGTATATTTATCTTTTGCATATTTCGGTAACACTTTACTTGAAGCCCCCCTGCATAACACATTATAAGTAGTTATAAACACTAATACATGATCACAATGCTTTATAACTCACTATACAGCACTATACAGCATAGGATTAGGGTTAGGATTAGGGTTAGGGTTAGGGTTAGGGTAAGGTCCTGGCATTGTGATCATCTATGAGTGTTTATAACTATAGCTACACGTGTTATAATGGCATTATAATGCTTTATGAATGTACTTATAATGTGTTATGCAGGGGGGCTTCAAGTAAAGTGTTACCCATATTTCTAATCACATGAAAATTCAATAAATTAATAAATTCTATCTTTTATCCAGTGGTGGGGCAAGGGTCCTTGGGGGCTCCAAGCAAGACATTCATCGGGCCCCAACCCCATCCATGCACACCGAAAAAAAAGATTTTTTGCACACAATTTGCACCTAGCGGGGCCCCCTAAAAGCCGGGGCCCCAGGCAAATGCCTGGTTTGCCTGTTGGCACGCCCCGCCTCTGCTTTTATCTCACTCCTTTGGAGTGTCAGTTGCCTGCAAAAAGAGTTTAAGCTCTAACAGGAGTTATGGAGTTTGTCTAAATGTAGAAATTGCCATGTGCAAAGTCTGAAACTTTGATATATAACTAATCAGGATATTTCCAGTAGTGGCAACAAAGACAGGAAGCTGCAGTGGTTGTTTGACACTGAGGAGCACGACCAGTCTAAAGTTTGGACACACTTTCTCGTTCAATGTTTTTTTCTTTTCTTAATTTTCATGACATGATAGGAGTTCAGTGTAGGTATCAAAGCTATGAATGAATACATATGGAGTGTGAAATAAGACAAAGCATGTTTTATATTTTACTTTTCTCAAAGTTTGCACCATTTGCTTTGTTGACAGCCCTGCAAACAACCAGCCTTTTCTTAGTTTCAACTTGGTTAAAAGAGACAATTTGACCTGGTGAGGATTTGAGGAGCTGCTCATCCAGGCTGGGTTCATGGTTGGTTTTGGTCTTTGGCCACATGGGGTCTCTGATTTATTAATTTCTAAGCAAAAATACTGGTAATCTGGGTTAACATGATTGTATATTCTAAAACCTCTATGGCATATATCAGTAAAACTGGACTGCTGGCTGTCCCCTCCCCTCCCTCATAGCGACTGTACCTGGTGCCTCAGCAGAACTCAGGACCTCATCAAGGACAGATTACATCCAGTTCTCAGCTTGTTGACCTGTTGCCCTTTGAGAGGCTTTACAGATGCATTAAAGTGAAGACAAACAGACTGCAAAACTGCTTCTTTCCAAGAGCCATCGCCATCCTAAACTCTCCCATGAAACAACTGCTCAACAATATAATGCAGCTGTGTCTCTGCTGCTGTTCACTGAGTCATATCCACTCAATTCCTGCAATACAGTCACACTAAAGTGCACAATTCACCTTTTTACATTGTTATTCAAAATTCTTTCACATTTAAAAAAAAGAATATTAATCCTTTGTGACATTTATGTTGTATATTTTTTACATTTGTAATATTTGCTGTGCCTGCAAGGAGAAATTCTCCAATCTCATTGTACACTGTGACAACAAAGAGACCATTCTGACTGTCATGGCTCCAGTTTCAGAGTTCATGTCATATGTGGAAATGAATTATGATGCTTCTCTGTCAGAAGTACTGTTTGAAATATGTATGGAAGCGAGCTGTTGTCCTGGTTTTATGATATTTACATGGTAAAAACATGAAATATGACAATAAACTGTGTGACTCCACTGATCACAAATGAAGGCTACAGTCCAGTGAGGCTGGATTAGTTAGAAATAACCACAGGAGATGTTTTTTATTTTTCAGCATATCAGCATGTCTATTGATTATTAAGATATCAAGTTGATACATTCGGTGTGATGAGGAGATCAATACAGGGCGACCCCTGCTGGTCATTTTTTTAAACTAATTTCATGAAGTCATGAATCGAAAAAAATTCAGTTTTTTTGTCCGACAATTAGAACCAAAGAGCAGTGACGCACAGAGTAATCATGTGTGCGTAGTAGTATTATTAATGCTATGAGATATTTACAGTCCTGACAGGAGGCTGGACCCTCCTCCAGCAGACAGACATTTACCGCTGTGTTGAGAAGACTTTTACTTTGACGAGAGCGGCCTAAGCCCCGCCCACCTGTCTAAAAGGGAATAATGGGTGGAAAATCCGTTTTGTCAGTCAGAACGGAAAAACGAGAAAACGAGTCGAATTCTCGTTTTTTCAATTTTGGGCAAAACGAAAAAACGAGAAAATTACCCGTTTATTGGTATCTGATGATGTCAATTTGACAGGAAATCAACTAACAAAAGGTACCTTGTCTGCTCTGTGGCCGTATTTCAACTTTCCTTTATTTGATCTGTCTTAACAAACGGGATATTGAAAAACAAACCAATTTTCATTTATTTGTTTTTATTTTAAAAACAAAAAAAGGAAAAATGACTCATTTTTCAATATTTTGTTTTTTGATTCTTAATTGAATTTCAATTGAACGAATGATACACAGATTTTAAAGGTCAGCTGGTCATCAACCATGACACCCACGTTTCTGGTTGAGTTTGTGAGCACAAGTAGGCTTGTGTGAAGTTGGACACTGATCTGAGGCTGGGCAGATGGACAAGTTGGAAAGACCATGAGTTCAGTCTTAGACAGATTTAGCTGAAGGTGGCATTCCTTCATCCATGTGGAGAGATCAGCCAGACATGATGATATCCGAGCTGAGACTGTGGTGTCATCAGGTGGAAAAGAGAGGAAGAGCTGAGTGTCGTCAGCATAACAGTGGTAGGAAAAGCCATGGGAGCGAATCACTGCACCAAGTGAGGTGGTGTACAGAGAGAAGAGTAAGGGGCCAAGCACCGACCCCTGAGGGACCCCTGTTGATAGGCCATGTGATCTTGACACCTCCCCTCGCCATGACACTCTGAAAGATCTGCCTGTGAGGTAGGATTTGAACCACAACAGGACAGAACCTGAGATGCCGAGGAAAGAGAGTGTGGAGAGCAGGATTTGATGGTTCACGGTGTCAAAAGCAGCAGACAAGTCCAGCCGCAGTAGGACAGAGGACTGACCAGCAGCTCTTGCCAGCCGCAGAGATTCTGTGACTGAAAGGAGTGCAGTCTCGGTGGAGTGTTCGCATCTGAAACCTGACTGAAAAGGGTCCAGCAGGTAGTTGTTCCGCAGGTGTTCAGAGATTTGGTTAAATACTGAGCGCACCAAGTATTATCGACAGGAATTCTAGAAGTGAGACTGGCCTGTAGTTTTCAACCTGGGCTGGGTTGAGATGAGGCTTTTTTAGTAGTGGGGTGACGCGGGCTTGTTTAACAGTAACAGGAAAAATGCCGGTTTCCAGGGAGGAATTGACATAATCAAACTGCAGGTTTGATTATGGGCAAGATGGTCTGCAGAATGCTTGTGGGTATTGGATCGAGAGGACATGTAGGTTTTGAGCTCAGAAGAAGTCTGGAGACCTCATCCTCGCTCAGAGGAGCAAAAGAGCAGAGTGAAGGAGCAGTAGTGGGTTTGAGCTGACTGGGCTGGTCAGGCTCAGAGAACTGGTTGCTGATTGCAGCGACCTTTTCAGTGAAAAAGGAGGCGAACATATCAGGAGTCAGCTCAGTGGACGGCTGAGCAGCTGGAGGAGAAAGCAGGGAGTTGAACGCCATAGACAGTTTCCTGGAATCAGAAGCTGCACAAATCTTGTTCTGATAAAAAGCTTTCTTTGCGGACTGCAAGCGGGAGGTAAAGAAAACAAGTTTCTGTTTTTATGAGGACATATCAGCGGGCTCTTGGGATTTACGACACTTTCTTTCTGCTTCCCTGAGTTTAGCTCTTTGTTCTCTCAGAACTTCTGAGAGCCATGGTCTTGGTTGTTTTTTTCTTGGCTGGTTTTGACACCCGGGGGCAGAGTTTGTCCAAAGAGGACGCCACAGAGGAAAAGAGTGTTTCTGTAGCCTCATTAACAGAAAGTGATGAGAAGTGAGAGTGGTCCGACAGGACAGAGCTCACCTCCTCAGACAGCTGAGCTGCTGTGAGGGACTTCAGGTTTCTGCGGAAGGAGACCATCTGTGTCAGTGTGTGCAATGGTAGAAAGGCAGCTGCAAGTTTTTACCAAGAAATGGTCAGATAGGTGTAGTGGAATAACTGTCCCCTCTGCTATGGAGCAGTTACGAGTCAGCACCAAGTCAAAGATTTTGCCAGCTTTGTGGGTGGGAGGAGACGGAGCCAGTACAAGAGACAGGGTCATCCAGATTACCCCCTGGTGAGCGGTACACAACCAGAATATATGCTTTGATGGGAGTAGTGACCGTTAAAGCATGATATTCAAATGTTGTGTTGTTGTTCAATGGGCATAGTGCGGAGAAGGACCAGTTGTCCGGAATGAGAATGCCAGCACCGCCTCCTCGGCCAGTAGAGCGAGGGGTGTGGCTTAACGTAGCAGACGCCGAGAGTGCGGCTGGTATAACTGAGTTTTCTGGGCGGATCCATGTCTCAGTCAGGGCGAGGACCTGAATGTCTGAGAGTTTCATCAGAGAACTGATGAATTATGTCTTATTGACTCTGGACTGACAGTTCCAAAGAACGAAGGTAACTGAGTGTGGGCAGGGACCACTTCCAGAGAGAGCGGACAGTTTGTGTGGACTGCATTTGCGGAGGACTACGCGTCTTTTCCGGTTGCCGACGATGACTGGGATACGTAAGAAACACATTGTGCGTTAGACTGTGACAGACAGACCTTAGTGGAAGCTGGTGCCCTTGCTCGGTGGACTCGCGCAGGTAGACTCTCAGGTCTTTACCCTCTGTGGTCCTCACACTATGTGGGCCGATGCTGTCGCTGACGCTCAGGCGCAGTCTGTGCTGTTAAGTACCTGACGGGATCACAGCTGTTTCCAACTTGACTGATTGCCCGGCTAAACCGCCCCTGTCTGATTTCACTTGAGCCAGACAATAGAAGGTATGACCCGCATTAACAACCTCTGTATTGAGCAGACAGAAACCAAAACTGCAGTGCTAAGCACCTAACCACCCCAAACACAACAACACAATAAGCAATTCAAACTTACCAAAGCTGGCTCTAACTTCTTCTGTCTAAGATTCAGAGTTTGTTTTGGGCTCTTCCTTTGCCCCCTGTCTGTCCTCATCTTCCCTACTTCTGATGTGTGATGGGTGGGAATTTCTTAGGTCAGCAGTTCTCTGGCTGGGGTCGCCATCTGCCCTGGTCATCAGCACCCCAGTAAAAGCACACATAAAACTACGGCAGTTACTAGTACATCCCAAAGACAAAATAGAGCCACAACACAAATGCAATATCATTTACAAAATACCTTGTTTGCCGTGCAACAAATCCTACGTCGGGGAGACTGGCAGAGCCTTCAACATCAGGACAAAAGAAGATGGCACTGAATGTGAAAAAGAAACATCTAAAGCATGCACACGCTCCTCCAAACGACAGGCAGAGCAGGAACGGCTAAAGTCTGCCATTTCCGAACACTGCAAGAGGGAAAACCAACTTATGGACTGGGATCATGCCCAGATCATCGGCACGGAAAGCAACAAGTACCACCGCTGGATCAGGGAGGCCATCGAGATCCGGAAACGCGTCCCCCAGATTGTGAACCGGACAGAGGGGGCGTATCAACTTTCTCATACCTGGGACACAGTACTGAAGAAGTTGGACTGCAGATGGCGCTGTCATCCTACTGCACCTAATAGGAAGCTGGCGCCAAAATCTGTATAAATCAGCTGACCAGACACATCACAACAACATCATGTGACACTTCTGAGGAAGGCTGCAGCTTGGCAGGCGAAACATGTCAAGGCAGGCAGAAATCACTGGCCTGTTTATATGAATCCAAACCAATTTGTGATGATTTTTGATGTGCCTTGTGCCAGATTTGCTTTTAACAGTTGTTAAGTTTCACTGACATTTAAACACAGTTGCTTGTTTCAGAGACTGTTGTTTATTGTATTGCGTTCACTGCTAGAATCCCCTCTGAATGCAAATTGAAAATAAACCAAATCAACCAAAGATAAACCAAATATTTAAAAAAAAAAAGTTTGGAAAAGATGAATAACAAAATCTAAATCTTAACTGATCTGTGTGTGTGTGTGTGTGTGTGTGTGTGTGTGTGTGTGTGTGTGTGTGTGTGTGTGTGTGTGTGTGTGTGTGTGTGTGTGTGCGTGCGTGCGTGTGGTGATCCAGATGTTTGGACAGAGAGTGGACTGAGCTCTGCAGCATGTTGATGAGAGCTCTTCTCCTCCTGGAGGCTTCAGCTGTTTGGACTTTACATTTCTAAACTCTTCCAGTCTGAACCTTCTTCAGCTCTCAGTCACTTCAACATCAAACTCTGTCCTCTAACCTCACTTCTTTCTGTCTTTATTCAGGTTGATTAAATGCAGCCTGTCAGAGATCAGCTGTTCTTCTGTGGCCTCAGCTCTGAAGACCAACCCCTCCCTCCAGAAACATCTGGAACATCTGGACCTGAGTCGGAACCCTCTGCAGGATTCAGGAGTTTCTCAGCTGTGTGGTTTTCTGCAGAGTCCACTCTGTGGTCTGCAGACTCTGAGGTCAGACTCCATGTTTGAGTGTGTTTCAGTAAAGTAGTGTTGACACTAAAGGTCAGACATCAGGCTGATCTGAGAGTGATCCACACTGAGGATCTCCAGGAGAAACGGAGCTTCTTCTCTGCTCTTTAGTCTTGTGACGGTGGCAGAGCCGTGTGCAGCTCCACATTCCAAAGCTTTCTAGAAGAAGAAAGGTGCTGCAGTGGATCATTGACTGTGAACCTCTGACACGCTCCATGTTGTTGGGACCACGTTCATGGTCACTTTGGCTACCAGTAATAACTAATGATTGAAGAAGATAGTTAATTATTATTAAAATAACTGAGATCTCATGTAAATCAGATACTCTCTGAGACATCACATGTTTAACAGTAAGTTTGTTGTCATCAGTCTCATAAAATAGTTTAAACAATTATTTTGGAATTTGAGTGGATAATTGACTGTGAACCTCTGATAAAGGCCACCATCATTTTGCGACTCAAATTTAAGGTCAATTTTGGCTATTGATATTCCATCCATCCATCCATTTTCAACCGCTTATCTGGGACCGGGTCCCGGGGGCAGCAGTCTCAGCAGAGATGACCAGACTTTCCTGTCCCCAGACTCTTCCTCCAGCTCTTCAGGGAGGATCCCAAGGCATTCCCAGGCCAGCAGAGAGACACAGTCTCTCCTAGGTCTTCTCCGTGGTCTCCTCCCGGTGGGACATGCCCGGAACACCTCCCCAGGGAGGTGTCCAGGGGGCATCCTAAAGAGGTGCCCAAGCCACCTCAGCTGGCCCCTCTCGATGCGGAGGAGTAGCGGCTCTACTCCGAGCTCCTCCCTGGTGACTGAGTTCCTCCCCCTGTCTCTAAGGGAGCGCCCAGCCACCCTACAGAGGAAGCTCATTTCAGCCACTTGTATGTTGTCCTTTCGGTCATGGCCTAAAGCTCATGACCATAGGTGAGGGTGGGAACGTAGATTGACCGGTAAATCGAGAGTTTCGCCTTTCGGCTCAGCTCCTTCTTCACCACAACGGACCGATACAACGACCGTATCACTGCAGCCGCTGCACTGTTCCATCTGTCAATCTCATGTTCCATCTGTCCCCCACTCGTGAACAAGACCCCAAGATACTTAAACTCTTCCACTTGGGCCAGAGTCCCTCCACCGACCCGGAGGGGGCAGGCCACCCTTTTCCGGTCGAGGACCATGGCCTCGGATTTGGAGGTGCTGATCCTCAGCCCTGTCGCTTCACACTCGGCTGCGAACCGCCCCAGTGCATGCTGTAGGTCCGGGTTCGATGAAGCCAACAGGACAACATCATCTGCAAAAAGCAGAGATGAAATCCTGTGGTCCCCGAACCGGACCCCCTCCGGCCCCTGGCTGCACCTAGAAATTCTATCCATAAAGATAATGAACAGAACAGGTGACAAAGGGCAGCCCTGCTGGAGTCCAACATGCACCGGAAACAGGTCCGACTTACTGCCGGCAATGCAGACCAGACTCCTACTCCGGTTATACAGAGACCGGACGGCCTTTAACAAGGGGCCCGGACTCCGTATTCCCGGAGCACCCCCCACAAGACACCACGAGGGATGCGGTCGAACACCTTCTCCAAGTCCACAAAACAGATGTGAACTGGTTGGGTGAACTCCCACAAACCCTCGAGCACCCTATGGAGGGTATAGAGCTGGTCCACTGTTCTGCCACCAGGACAAAAACCGCATTGTTCTTCCTGGATCCGAGGTTCGACTATCTGTCGAATCCTCCTCTCTAGTACCCTGGAATAGACTTTCCCAGGGAGGCTGTGGAGTGTGATCCCCTATAGTTGGGGCACATCCTCTGGTCCCCCTTTTTAAACAGGGGGACCACCACCCCAGGCTGCCAATCCAGAGGCACCGTCCCCGACCGCCACGCGATGTTGCAGAGACGTGTCAACCAAGACAGTCCCTGCACATCCAGAGACTTAAGGTACTCGGGGCGAATTTCATCCACCCCTGGTGCCTTGCCACCGAGGAGCTTACCAACCACCTCGGTGACTTCAGCTTAGGTGATAATTATCCAAGAGTACTATCTGGGTATCTAGTTTACCAGCATTCCATCTTGCCCTGGGCGCTGTGGCCTCTGCTTGTGTATGCGGTGCCCATCGCAACCGTTGAGGCCATGGAGAGGAAGATTAGCAGCTTCCTGTGAAGATGGCTTGGCCTACCCTGCAGTCTGAGCAGTTCTGCCCTGTATGGCAGCAGTAATATCTTGCAGCTCTCATTTAGTGGATTCACTGAAGAATTCAAGGTGTCCAGAACTCGGGAAATCCTGCAGTACAGGGAATCCAGGGACGAGAAGGTGGCATTGGCTGGTATCCAGGTATGAACAGGTAGGAAATGGAGGGCAAACAAAGCTCTGGAGGTGGCGAAGTCACGGCTGAGGAAGAAAGCACTGGTGGGGCCAAAGCCTCAGTCCGCACAGGTGTGGGCTACTTCCCGGCAACCAGGGCAGATATGGCCCAGGGTAAAGAGCAACAGCGCCTCATTCAGGAGGAATTGCGGGCAGGCGTGGAGGAAGAACGAACCAGCAGAATGGTGGGAATTGGGCAACAAGGAGCGTGGACTAGGTGGGAGAACGTTCTGCAATGGAAGGTCACCTGGTCCAACCTCTGGAGAGCAGACGTTTATAACATCCGATTCTTAGTCCAGGCTGTGTATGATGTCCTACCGAGCCCAAGTAACCTCCATGTCTGGGGAAAAACAGAAACACCATCCTGTCCTCAGTGTCCAGGAGGGGGATCCCTGGAATACCTCCTCAGCAAAAGGACTAGGGGAAGGGCGCTACCGCTGGTGCCACGACCAGGTCCTTAAGGCAGTTGCTGACAGCATAGCCACAGCCATAAGCACCACTAAGAGCTACAACAGGGTACAGACCATCAAGTTCCACAGAGCTGGAGAGAAGTCGGAAAAACAACCAAGGGTGAGATCAAGCCTCCTCACCACCGCGGCTGACTGGCAACTACAAGTAGACCTAGGCAAACAGCTAAAGTTTCCAGCCAGGATAACATCTACGTGACTCCGACCTGATATGATCCTATTGTCAGAATCCACCAAGCAATTGGTTGTGCTGTAACTCACAGTTCCCTGTGAAGAGCGCATGGACGAGGCCAATGAAAGGAAACTCGCACCTCAATCCTGGAGTTAATCGCGATTAAAATGGCTTATTTGAAGTCTGCCGATGCAATCAAAATGTGTGTGTGTGTTACATAAAACATTTTACAATTCATCAAATATGATTTATAATAGCTTAAAGGTGCTGTTGGCAGGATTCCGCATCTCCGCCAAGATGGTGATTTGACCCATTTAAGATGGTGATTTGAAACCCAGCACAGCCAATCCTGTCCTGTTTTCTCTGACATCACGCCCTTGCGCAAGTTAAGCCCCTCCCACAAGAACGTGCGACGAATGCTCCTCGAACAATCACAGTTAGAGCCTTATGGGCTCTTCTGATTGGTCAAAGATACCTGGAGCTGTCGAGATTCTTTTTTAGCTCAGAACAGAGACAGATGGAAACGCTGCGTCCTCGCAGTAGTGCAGTTATGCTACACTCCTAAAGGATTATCAATGGATACTCTGACATTTAATCCAAAGAAAACACAGAAAAATTAGCACTGACGAGCAAAATCCTGCCTACAGCACCTTTAAAATACCAAGTCTTTACCAAGGATGCCCCCCAACACACACACACACACACACACACACACACACACACACACACACACACACACACACACACACACACACACACACACACACACACACACCACCAATAACAGAGCAGGTGAAAAATAGAAATTTCTTAGAGCGTTCACTTCCTCAAACTTCATCCTATCTCCTGGACAGCCTAAATTCAGTCACGCCGAATTTTGTCTCATACTTACCTTTATTAAACCAGATTGTGTGTTGAAGGGAAATGTACTTTTTTTTGCGCATTTTCAGCGCCTGAAAAACGCCCAGCTGGCCGAAACGCTGCGCCGTCAAAACACGCGATTTAAGTTTCACTTTAATTTTTTTCATATTTGCTGTCCTTATTTTAGTTTGTGCCTCACACCAGCATTTTCCTCGTGATTTTTCTGATAATTTGGCCGAGTTCAATATGGAAAATAATGAGGAATGGACCGTGTTTCACCGCTAAAAGCGCGTGTGTTTTTTGTTTTTTTTGACGCTCAACTGGAGCACGGTGGGATTCTCGGGCTCGGGGCACAGGACAGATTAGACTAAAGGCGACTTTTTTTTTTTTTGCGCGATAAGACTCTCGTGATAACGCAGCACGTTATCGCCGTTAACGGCCCAGCTATAATTTTAATTCATCTCAATTACCGTATTGGCCCGAATATAAGACGACTCCGATTATAACACGACCCCTATTTTTCAAAGATCATTTTGTGGAAAAAGAAAAAATGCTGAAGACAGTAAGGTCACTCATAAAACAACTTTTTATTATACAATTATTATAAACTCAAAAACTCACAACTGAGATAACATTTCACGAGATATAAAATGAAACAATATTACTACAGTATTGAATAAAAAAAATATATTCTCTTTAGAATATATATTCTTTAGAATATATTCACTAAGAAACAATAAGCAACAGATAAGAAGCCTCAAGGGGTCCAAACTGTATAAATGATGTATATAACTTCCCAGTTCCTTCAGCTGAATCAGGCTCTGGTGGTGGGCATTCCGTCTTTCTGTCTTTCAGAGACGTATTCACTCACCCTTCTATCAGTCTCTCTGAAGCGTCCGCTCTTGGGAGCACGGAAAGCTTTTCTTATAGTGTTAGCATTCTGTAGGCATTTTTTCTGTGCTCTCCAATATTGAACAAGGCGCTCTGGTACACCATATCTCTTGGCGGCTTGGCAGTTGTTTGAGGACTCTGCTGCGTTGATCACCATCAGTTTAAAGTTGGTATCATAACTTTGCCTCTGTTGTTTGCTCAGTTGTCCAGCGTTCAGCCCCTTTGTTCCAGATGATCCGCCATTTTTCATCAGATCATTTGATCTCATTTCATCGCTCCACTCGCTCTCTGCTCAGTGATACTTTGGCTCCATCTAGCGGCGCGGATGCGTATTGACCATCTACCTTAAGTCCGCGATTATCAATCAATTTCAATCAATCAATTTATTTTTGTATAGCCCAGTATCACAACAACAGTTGCCTCAGAGGGCTTCAAGATGTTACATTGGTTGGTAAAAATAAAAACAGTGAATAAGCATAATGTTAATATGTCAAATTCACAGTAACGAGACAAAACGAAGCAACCACCACCTTAGACCCTCACATCCGGCAAGAAAAAACTCCAAAAACCCAGTGGGAAAAGAAGAAATCTTGGGGAGAACCACAGTATGGAGGGATCCCTCTCCCAGGGACGGACAGCTTTGGCAACAGCTAGCATGAGACAATAAGAAGTAAAGCCTAGGACAATGTTGAGGACAGTCCGTTGGACGGTCCAGCAAAAGAACCACGGATCCCAGAAGTAGAACCGAAGCCAGTCCACGGGCAGGATCGACAGGAGTGTCCTCCTGGTCCAGACGGAGATTGTTCGTAGGCCCTCGTAATAGTGGAGTCAGCAACTGAAACTGGAGAAGACTCCCCCTCGAAGCGGGGGACAGCAGGTGAAAAGTAATGAACGGACTAAAGGGAATAACATTCAGACATTAGAGGTTAGGGCTCAGTGCACCGTACTTCCCACAGCATTCTAGCTCCTAGGGCAGCTTTGTGGATACTTAACTGTTTAAACTAGTATTTAGTTAGTGTAGTTTAGATAGTTTAGTTTAGTTTAATTTAGTTTAGTTTAGTTTAGTTTAGTTTAGTTTAGTTTAGATTAGAATCCCTAGCTGACCTGATCATAGGCTGCATCGAAGAGAAACGTCTTGAGCCTAACCTTAAATGTGGAGACTGTGTCTGCCTCTTTGACACCACTTGGAAGCTGGTTCCATAAAAATGGTGCCTGATAGCTAAAGGCTCTTCCACCTAGTGTCCATTTAGAGACTCTAGGAGTCACCAGTAACCCTGCATTTTGAGAGCGAAGTGCTCTGATTGGTTGATAAGGCGTTAAAGCATCTTGGAGATAGGTTGGAGCCATCCCATTTAGGATTTTGTAAGTCAGGAGAAGGATTTTAAATCTAACTCTAAACTCGACAGGAAGCCAGTGAAGAGACTTTAGAACGAGAGTAATGTGTTCACGTCTTCTAGTTCCTGTTAATAATCTGGCGGCCGCATTTTGAACCAGAGACCAAAGTGCTTTACACTGTATTATCACATTCACCCATTCACACACTGGCTGCCATGCAAGGCGCTCAGTCCATCCACTGGGGGCAATTCAGGGTTCAGTGTCTTGCCCAAGGACACTTTGGCATGCAGACAGGGGGAGATGGGAATCGAACCAACAACCTCCCGATCGTTAGACGACTGCTCTCCCCACTGAGCCACAGCCGCCCTTTGCATGGATGAGTTTTTCTGCATCGCTTCTAGGTCCAATGTTTCTTATTTTAGCTATGTTGCGCAGGTGGAAATATGCTGTTTTACAAGCCAGGTTGATGTGTGCTTTAAAGGAGATACCCTGATCAAATAAGACCCCGAGGTTCCTGACAGTAGAGGAGGAGGATACACTGACGTTATCTAAGGTGATAATCTGTTCAGATAGACACTCTCTCCATTTATGGGGGCCTAGCATAATGACCTCCGTTTTGCCAGGATTAAGACGGAGATCGTTCGTAGTCATCCAGGATTTAATTTCTCTGATACAGTCACTGAGCCTGTCTATTTGATTAGTTTGATCAGGTTTCATAGATTATAACACGACCCCACTTTTGAGGGTACAATTTCTGGAAAAAAACATTGTCATATTCGGGCCAATATGGTATTAACCATCACAAAAGAATGGGGAAGAAAAAAAAATAATAATTTAAAAAAAAAACTTTCCGCTGATGCCGTGCCTTTGGACATAAAATGAAACTTTTTCTAATCAAAGCTCAACATGTTTTTATTGTAATGTAAATTATCAAATCTGTGGACATAAACAATGATTTAAGATATTTGGTGATTTAAAAAAGTAGCCTTTACTTGTCACAGACTGCTAATAACTTTATTCTACTTCTCCACTCGGGAGACAAAAAAACAAACAAAAAAAACACAAAAAAACAAACAAAATAAAAAACACGCACACAATAAGCTGAATTATTATCAAATGTGGAGGGTAAATTATAAGAAAATGATCTGAAACTGTTTCCCTCTTCTGTACTGGAACATTTAAATTTTCTGACAAGGTGCTGACAGTCCGTGCTTGTGCGCATGCGGGGTGGGGCGGGGCGCTGAAAGAGCGATACCGATGTGAATAAATGAACTGAGCGAATGACTGAGTTCTCCACTTATGATAAATGTTAAACACAGGAATGAAGGGAAACCGCACAAAGTCACGTTGGACTACGCAAGATTTGGAAGAATGAGGAGCCGATTCTCGGCTGAAGAAACTGCTAGTGTGTGGTCTGCTCCGGAGCGACACACACACTAGAAGATCAGGAGAGGAAGATCGGGTGCGATCTGTCCTCTGTTGTCTTCTAGTGTGTGGTGTCTGAATCGAGGAAGATTGAAAAAATCCTGTAGTGTGTACTGGCCTTCAGGAGAAAGTCCGGTCAGAGAATGCTGAGATGCTGAGTCGACCATTAATCTGTGTGTGTGTGTGTGTGTGTGTGTGTGTGTGTGTGTGTGTGTGTGTGTGTGTGTGTGTGTGTGTGTGTGTGTGTGTGTGTGTGTTCTTACTTATGTCCAAATTGGGGATTTTCATCAGCTCACACACCAGTTGATTGGGGACACCATTGCCTTTGGGGACCAAAACCACGGTCCCCAATTAGATTGCATTGCAGTTGCATTCAGAATGCTCTAAAATGGGTTTCTTCCTTAAAATCTCCATTGTCCCCAAAAATAGTTTTTTTCAGATATTTTGTGTGTGTGTGTGGACCCCCCCCCCCAATCTGTGTATAACTCTACATTGCCCCTAATGGATGTGTGTGGTACTGCACGACCCCAAAGGTAGGGTAATAGAACGGATACACAGTAAATGATAATTTAGCAAAAATAAAGTTTGACTGATATATATATATATATATATATATATATATATATATATATATATATATATATATATATATATATATATATAATATAATATATTTAAATAATACATTTTCATCTACTGCTATCCATAGCTAGAAATGTAGCTGGCACTGCAGTAGCATGCGTATACCAGTGCTATCTGCTCAAGTCAATGGATTTGCTTAACTTTAAATAAACCTAACTTGCTTAAAGTTAAAGGTATACTGGAGGATCCTTAGAACCAATCAGAATTGTATGGTTCCAACTTATGATTGGACAGTCATAATGCCAATCAATGTGGGAACGCGTTTGCGTGATGACGTATCATGGCGAGTCGCCTCCTCTGTGTGCGCTCTTGTTTCGAGCCGCGCATGCGCAGAGCATTGTTTAGGAAGTGGCATGCAGCGGGAGCGACCATCGCAGAAGCAGAAGTCGCAGAAGCGGCTTGTTCCTCCCGCGAACACCTCCGAAGATGGCCAGCCACAAAAAAGAACATTGTTTGAGATGGCAGAGGATAGAAGAAAGGCCATAGAAAAGAAGGACAAAACGTGTGTTTTACTCGGAGATTCCTTTACGAGGTGGCGGACATTCAAAGCACAAACAGGATTTAGGACTGATCACGACATGGGGAAGTTTCTGCTGGACAGGTAACATGCTTATTATCCCATTCAAATGTGTTTCTGTTGCATAAACACGTAAGACACTACTTTACGGATCGTATTCTTATGTATGATTTGAAGAAGAGTCCGACATGATTACAAATGTGTTTTAATCCTATGCGGAAAGACGATGCTCCAGCCGCGCAGATGTAAACAAACTGACATGCGGCTGACGTGCGCGCTCCCACAGTCCTCATGCGGAGGGAGCCTCGCATGCGCAGTGCTCCAAAAATGGCAAATCGGCCATGTTGTACGAAATCGGCAGAGAATCCACCAGTATACCTTTAAGTACAGTTGTGAGTCCACTTTGTAATATTGAGAAACCTGATTCTTTTTGCAAACTTTCAAGTTGCAATCACTTGAAGCCGGTTTGGCAACATTAGCTATGTCAGTGGTTCCTAAACTTTTTCTTGTGGCCCCCCCTTTGTAGTTAAAAATATTTTCAAGCCCCACCACCCTTGTGAATGCATATACACATCTTCTTCTTGAAAACGTCTTAAGACTCGTTTCGTAAACATTGTCTCACCAATACAGAACTGCAACTTCAGTGTGACATCGCAACTAAAAAAAACTTAAAGAACAATTTTCTTTGCAAACTGTAAACCTTTTATGTGCATGATTAATTTGGTAAATTTACTTGTACACAACAATTATTTCTCTCAAATATCAACAGGCTCTTTTTTATGTCTCAGTTGTCTACTTATTCTACCTCACACTGTCAGAATCTAATATTTTGACTTTTGAGACACACAGCACACCACAATCTGTCTTCATTAGCCAAAGACTTCATCATATTTCCTTGTTTTGTTCCTTCCTTTGTTTCGTAGCCTTGCTGTGACCCCCCTTGTGATAATCTCAACAAATTCAGTACACCATCCTCATCTCCCCTTCACTGTGTCCTGACTGATACATCATCTTGTTTATTTGCATTACCCCTCCATCACGAACCTGTGCCTATCTATAACCTTCCCAAAATTGAAGGTATTCTAAGTCCTGTCATGCAGTTTCTAAGCTGGTCACCTACAGCAAACATCTTACAATCTGCTAGCTGACTGTCCTCTGAATATGCTCTGAAAAAATTCAGTCTGTTTGAACAGCCGAGGCTGCAACAACCAGCCAGTCACTGACGAGAGGTACTGGGGGTTTGCATCCCTGCACTTGAAGAGGGTGTGGGGAAGTAGAGTAGATAAAAGAAGTTAGCTATGGGAGAGCGATGATGCCAACACCGATAGAGAAACAACAGTTTTTTTTTTTAATTCGACATGGTTGACACAGGACCAAAAGGATATGTTCAGAGACGCTCATCCTTATGTGCATTCATGTCAGGAGCATAAGAGGGGGAGAGGCAGAGATGGGGAAGTCCTGAAATTGAAGTCTTTATTTTGGGCTACATTTTGTGTTTGAAAAGTAGGGGACGGAGCTACGGTCCCAAACGTAAGACCTTTTCCCAAAAATTTACGTCCCTCTAGCTCCACCCCCTTATGCCCCACGGGGCCGAGTCGGGTGGATTCTCGTTCAGGGTGACCCGAGCTTTCTAACAGTGCTCTTTTTTAGGGCGTGGCTCCAAAATTTAAAACCGGTGTCTGACCCCGGCTCAGGAAATCAAGTGGGTGAAAGGGTTTCACCTCACGCCCCCCTTTTTTGGGCCTGGGGGGTCCCGACCCAAGACCGAGTTTCCACACCGCCCGGTAGAGCCCCTCCTGCCCTGCACAACACCGTTGACCCTGCCTTTCTCTGGGCTTCCGTTGCCGAATTACGGCAGGTTGAAGGACGCTGAAACGGGGTCCTCAGACAGAGGTCAAGGCATCGAGCTGTGAAAAAAGGGGGAACGCCTCCGTCTGGGATCTTCAAACTCTAGATTATGTTTCAGAGCTACTACTACATCTGAAATTTCAGCTCCTTCTGATGTTTTTTTTCTGAAAAGTTCAGTTGTTTCCACTTGTGAATTTGCTTTCCCATTCTGTACTCTTATTACAGGAAACTCTTCCACGCTTGGAGCTCTAGATTATGTTTCATGGCTACTGGTACATCCTCTGTGTGTAATTTCAGCCCTCTGGGACACACTGGAATGATGCGAAGGCCACAGGTCAAAGGTCAACCTCATCAAAACTCCTCCACACTTTCACCTAGGAAGGTGAAATTCACATTTTGTTAGTTTTACATGTGTCCATATTCCCTCTGTCAATTGCTGCCGTCTAGCCACAGTGGATCCCTTTCGGGGGTCTTCTGAGTCCGTTCTCACGGGAAATTCCAAAAATTGCTTAATGGAGCATCTTTTGCTCATAACTTTTAAATACTGCACCAAGATAGCTCAAAGCAGAAGGGAATCACTGTCTCTACACCCCATTTGTGTGTGCAAGCTGTGGTGGGACCCTTTGGGCAGGAGACACATATTGAAGCCTCATCCAAGTCCCTTTCAGAGTTATTCACCGCCACTTTCAGAGCTATTCAATGAAACGTGCGGCGTAGGTCAAAGGGCAACGGTCCGCAGGTGCTAGAGGGATGAGATCGCACACAGGTGTCAAGGACCCCCCACCCCGGGAGACACATATTGCACCCCCATCTCCCTAGCCCCGCCCCTTTCAGAGTTATTCACCGCCGAAGTCGGTAATGGCAGCTAACGGCTAAATCCATTAACTGCACATGTTCCTCAGGTGCTAGGGGATCGCCTCTCACAGAGATGTCAGGGACCCCCTCAGGGACACACACATCCAACCCCCATCTCCCTAGCCTCAACCGTTTAGGAGTTATTCAAGCTGGAAGTTGGGATTAGCAGCGAACAGCTAATCACAGCTCACGCCCACTTTGTGCAGTATTTCTACAAGGTGGGCGGGGCTGACCCATGCCCACGGATGTGTAAGGTCTCCACAGACCAGGTGTGAAGGTTTGAGCCAGCTAGCTATCACTGTTTGGGAGCTATTAATGGAAACAGCTAAATTAGCTTCTTTTTTAGCCACAAAATGCTAGCATTTGCCTCATATGCATATTTCTACATGTCCCGGAGGGCTGAAAATCGCACCATAGATGTGTGATGGGACAACAAGGAATCCCTGAAGGTTTCAGCCCCCCACCTATCACCATTTTTTTTTAGAAAATAAAAACGTGAAAACGCAAAATATCGAAATTTGCTTTTTATGGGTACTTCCGTTTGAGCTGTACCACCACAGCCGGCACACATGAGCGCGGTGTGGAGAGGGTGATTTCATGCTGGTTTGAGCTCGTTTGGCGGAGTATTTCAAAAACGGCGCACAAAATATACTCCGTTAAGGTGTTTTTGAAATCTGCTCCTTCCAGCTCCCTAGAAAGGCTTCCGGTGGGGCTGGAGGACTGAGATTTCACACAGGGGATGGGGTGGCATTCCCGAGGCATAATCTTAAGTTTCTAGCTCAAAGCGTTGAGGGAGTTCTAGCCACGTTGACCTTTGACCTTTGGGGTTAGGAGGGTCCCAGAGGGCTGATAAACACAATGGATGTCCTGGCAGCCCTCATTCAGGATCTAGATTTTCAGCTCCCTAGCTCAAAGCGTTGAGGCATTCTCCTGTCTATCAGGCTGCAGTTCGGGCCTCTCACTGTGCAAGTGGAAACTGATGGATTTTTTTCAGTAAAATCTTCTAGAGAGCTGAAAATTCACACAGTGGATGTCCTGGCAGCCCCCATGCAGGATCTAGCGTTTCATCTCCCTCGCCGAAAGTGTGGCAGAGTCCTGTTGAGGTTGACCTCTGACCTTTGACCTTTGGTCTCGGCACAACCCGGGGGGGGGGGGGGGTCCCAGAGGGCTGATATTTCACATGGGGGATGGGGCGGCATTCCCAAGATATAATCTGAAGTTTTCTGTCTCTAACTCAATGCGTTGTTTTCATCCTCTGGGGGAATCCCGATTAGGGTTACCTCACCTCACCTCTGTGTTTTCCAACCTGATCCCACAGAAATGCATGAAATGAGCATGCATTGTTAGTACCAGAGGGTCCCAGATTACGTGCTCCTGTCACGCAATATGCTGAAATTGCGTGTGGAGACTTTCAGTCTCCACTGAAAGTCAATTGGAATCCGTGGCGTGGTCTGGACACGCATTTTCAGCTTCAACGACGTCACTCCGTGAGTGTCGTTTCAAATTCTTATTACTTTTCCTGGGGTTGTTGTTTGCACTAAATAGATGTTCAACCGTGGATCTGAAATTTGATCTCGGCATTTAAAGGGGGCATACGCTTTTTTCACTTTGTGAAGAGTTTCTTATAGTATTATGTGTCGCCGTAGCCTCATTATGACGTTCAAATGTGAAAAGTGTCTGTTTCCACCGTGTGTTGCTGCACCACATTTGTGAAAATGAAACGGAAGCTGAAATGGTCAAGTTTGAGTTTGGTCCGCTTATCCTGAAATAAGCGGGTTCAACTCCTCCCCCTGACTGTGCCCGCACCATGTGTGTGTGTGTGTGAGAGTAGGCGTGGACAGACACGTTCAAGTGCATACCTGGAGGCAGGCTCAGAAACAGCCTGTTCTGAGGAGGGCTCCTCAGAGCCACTTTTAGACCACTGAAACTCCGAACAAGGATGAATTTGGGGTGAACAAACTTAAATACTATGTTTTTTGGGCTTCTGAGACCTATATGATATGACTGAAAAATATGTTCCCTTAAAACTCCTCTGAGCTGGCCGACAAAAGTACAGAACAGAAATGCACTTTAATTACTGAATCTAATGTTATCACTGACTGTGTTGCTTTAAGGACTGTTTTGCATATTGTGACCTGATCGCTAGAATAACGCAAATAAAACAATTTAAATCACAAACTTGTCTTAATAACTGCAGTTGCAGATTGGTAACTCACCCTGAGCAGTCATCTCCTCACAGCTCTTAACATCTCATCTTCAGCTTGATTCCGCTGCAGGGCCTCCCAGACTCTTCCCTACTTTTCTTTCACATTATTTCTCACTGTTTGTAACATTTTATGACTCTCTTCTTACAATGAAAAAGCGCCAAAACAGCAGAAAGACACATGACGGCCTATGTCCTTCGTTCAGCTTGTTTATGTCTGCTGAGGGGCGGAATGTTTACCATCTGATTCCCTGCCCACTGAGAACAGTATCCATGGAGACAAACAAGGCCAGTGGAGACCACCACAAAACCGAGTCAAGTACAGCGGGGCAGAGTCGAGTCTAGTAGAGTGGGGTAGGTGGAAACACGTCATAATGTCAGTAGTATTAATTTGAGAGAACCAAAAAATGAAAGATGCACACTGTATGACTGACAGCAATAAAGCCTCAAACTCAAAAAACTCAATCTAGATGTAGTGTATAGAAATAGATCATTTATACCTAAATGTGAAGAGCTTATTCGCTGTGGTTGATGTGGGAAAAAAAAAAGCTGTGGTTGATGTGGAAAAAAAAAAAAGCTGTTGTTGATGTGAAACAGGTCACTAGGTTTGGAGAGATTCACATGGATCAAAATGTTCTGGGATAGAGGTAATAAGTTTTCAAACCATGCATCCTTCGTTTTTGTCTTTCCTCAGCAGACAGTACTCTAATCTTGATTTAAACCAAAGGTTAATGGAAGTGAGACACATTTTTATTGACCTCTATATTACAAATCTAGCCAACTGCTTTGATCACTGTTCTAATAAACAACTTAGGAACTAATTATAAACATGCCATACAGTGTATATAGCACTGCTGGATCAGTTTCAGTATTATGAAAATTGTAAACAATACTGCATTTTAGGTGAACAGTATTTGTGAATGTAGTTGAAATGAATACTGCTGCTACCTATTTCCTAATAATAATTGTTTTATTAAGCAATTAATTATTACAAGGTGTGTACTCAGGTGACTTGCACAATAAATAATAGTCACCATTGACTAAAGTGTGAAACACTCATTTAATCGGACACCACAGCCCATCCCCACTCCCGACAGGAGCGTGTCTTCCTGGCAGCTCTGCGCATGCGCGTCGTCAGTGTTGGAGGGAACGACAGCAGGACGCCTGATGGAGTCACCTTTAAAGGTAGGCAAAACTTTTTATTGGAAAAGCAGGGTTTTGTGCTGTGTGCCACCATCCCAGTTGTGTAGTGAAAAACGTGCCGCTTCCGGGTTTCTGATGAATTGGTGCAGATGGTCGGACCTTTTAGCCCTGATGCTAACGAGGGCTAACGTGAGTGACAGACGCAGGTGCACTAAGTAGCAGAGATGTGGACGTCAGTCTGACTCGACTTCCACTTGAGACTCGAGTCTTTACTTGGGCTTGAGCCTTCTGAGTTGATCTGACTTTCTGCTTTCAACCAAACAGATTTTTTTTTTAAAAAAAGGTATGCTAATTGACGCTCTGCAGTGCTCGCTCTCCGCTCTCTCTCTCCTCCGCTCGACTCTCTCTCATCTCTCTCTCTCTCTGAGAACGTGTGTATGTGATGTGCGCGTGCATGCATGCACGACTGGATGTACTGCATTCGGCAATAAGTGTTTATTATGTACAGCATGCACTTTACATTGAGCTAACATTAAACCCCACCGCTCGCCGTAGCCCAGGTCGGGCGGTGGGGACGCAGAGTGACGGCAGGGCGAGACGCTGCTCCTCAGTGCCGATAAGACAAGTGTTGATTTCTGCCAGAAACTGATTTCTGGTCCGCAGGAGCGCACACAGCTGAAAAGTGCAGCTTCTGTGACTCTGTGAAAGTCTTCATCAGTCTCAAACAACCAGTTTGTTTATGATCATTGAATGATGTTTTTGTGTGTGTGTTTGATAACCTCCTGTCTGTACAGTTGCCTTATCTCGCTGTCAAATAGGCTTGTTGGTGTTTCATCCCCCTTTTACTTCACAGACCTGCATATTCTTTGCAAAAAATGACTTGGTATCATGCCATCAATACATGTAATTAGCAAAATATCCATCTACATACAATACTAGAGACATGAATAATTTTTTGGTAAGCAAAAAAGCAGATTTTTACACTGTGATGGCCCTTTAGTCATGTTCCCAGTAGTAAAAAAGTACTGGTTTGTGTTCAAATGTGGTAAATCTGACTCTGCTGTGTTATATTAACTTATTTTGGGGCAAAATATCCCTCTATGTATAATACTAGAGGCATGAATCAGTTTGTGGCAGGTGAAGTAAGCTGATTTTGACACTGTGATAGCCCTTTAAGGCCCGTCCATGCTTCACATGTCCGCGTGGGTGTGCGTTGGTCCGCGTGACGTAAAAATCGTCATGAATTCCTGTCCGCTAGGGTCCGTGCGGACCGATCCGCGGACGTTCCGCGCAGCAGCCAGAATTTGAGACCGCGTTGCGCATTGCCGCAGGTCACGGAAGTGTGCGCCTGTGCCAGAGCGCCATAGCAAACAAAACATGACGGTAAAAGTGAAAGTAGACGGAGCCTCCAGCCTGATGGCTCCACTTAAAGACACCGAAAGAGTGAAAAACTCGTGGAAAGAGAGAGAGACTGTCTGGAGGGAGGAGAAGGTCCGCAGACAGAAGTGAAAAAGTTAAGTATCGCTCCGGCGCCGCCCCCGCGATTCAGAAACAGAAAAAAAAAAAGGCTAAATAAACTTTAATATTTAAAGATAATGTACTGGCAATGTATGTGCTTAATTTTCTCTAAATAATCCTTAATAAAGGAGCAGATAAACAGTCTGTAGAGCCGAAAAGCTTGTCGAGGCTGCGTGATCACCACGCCTGCATGAGACGCGCACCAGCTGAGGCTCAAAATGTAGCATGGGAGAAAGCGCGTCCACATCAGTGGTGCGCGGACCTTCCAAAGCGGGACGCGGAAACGCGTACATGTGAAGTCATGGACCAGCCTTTAGTCAATTTTCAAACCGTGCAAAGCACTGCTTGGGATCAAATGACTCTGTTGAGGCGATTTAGTAATTTTGATGCAGAAAAAAAAGAACACAGAACACCTCAGTGACTAGAGTTGCCAACCGTTCCTTGAAAAACGGAATCGTCCGTATTTGAATGTAAAAGTGTGCGTTCCGTATTGAGCTGAAAAGGAACGCACTTTGTTCCGTATTTTTGTGAGAGTCAAAACGTGAGAAATGGAACATGCGCTTTTTATGAAAACTTACGGTAAATTGTTCACCGGCTCTCTGACGTTCTGTGACCAATGAGCTGACAGAGATGGCTCGACAACACAGAATCACTCTGATCTCATTGGTCAAAAAAAGACGATTCCTGGGCTACGGCAGTTCATTGGCCAGTAGTCAGTTTGGTCACAGAGCGCATGGGAAGAAGGAAATCAAAACATTAAAGCAGCGCAGCATGGCTTCCAGAGACATGTAAGTTTGTGCCGTTTCCATATCGGATATCATGTTTAGTTCAGTGATTTGTGTCTGCTGCTGCAGACTGTGGAGTGTTTTCAGTTTAGAAACGGAACCTTGTTGGGTTTTTTTGTTCAGAAGTTTTTTCAGCTTTGATTTTGCACTTTTTTAGTTGAAAATAAAAAAAAGAACATGTTAAAATCCAGAGGAGACAGCAGCTGTTTGATGTTATTTTGCACATTTAGCAATAAATATAGAATAGAATAGAATAGAATAGAATAAATAGAAACTTTATCAATCTCACAGTGGAGAAATTTGCAGGTGTATAGGCTCATAGAACCCACAGCAGGGTGCAAAAGTAATGAATGGTGCAATAATTAACAAATGATAGTGCAAATCATACTAGGATTGATAATAGAAGCAAAAGCAATAAAGATTTAACTGTATGTACAACCTGAATCTTAAAATTATAACGGATAATATAATATATACAATATACAATACAATATGCAATAATGATGCAATATATAATTATACAGTATGAGATATAATATGTACAATATGTTTTAGCGGAGTGAATGGATACAGCAGAGTGAATGGATGATAAAGTGTCGCGGAATTTCTTTAGGGGGGGTGCAGAATATTATAATGTCCAGGATTATTGCACATATTCTACACAGTAGAATTGCCTGACAGCGGCGGGTGAGAGGCCTGGCAGCTCTTTCCTGCTCTGAGGGTCTCAGTCTCCTCTGAAGGAGCTGCTGAGCTGCTCCACCGTCCGGTCAGTGGCTGAGAGCTGCTGTCCATGATGATGGATGATACTTGAATGATCTGTCTCACTGTAGGCCTCAAATACAAACAGATCAAGCTGATCATGAGTTATTGTAATCTTGCTACTGTAGGTGTAATGCAGTAGCCTAATGTGTTTTTTAGTCTGTAATAGGTATAACTGTGGCAAAATGCTGTTAGATATGCGTTTTTCACCCCCCAAAACCAGTTTTTTTCAGCTGCCGCGAGAGGCGTTCCTACGGAGCCCCGGACATGACATGGTAAAAAAAAATTAAATTGTGGCCACGAATTACTAATTCGTTGCCACGAATTAATAAATCGTGCGCACGAATTACTAATTCGTTCCCACGAATTACTAATTCGTTCCCTCGAAATAATTAAATCGTGCGCACGAATTACTAATTCGTTCCCACGAATTACTAATTCGTTCCATCGAAATAATTAAATCGTGCGCACGAATTACTAATTCGTTCCCACGAATTAGTTATATCATTCATATTGTAACGTTCTGCAATCTGCGAAGCACCAGACGTCTCCATGTCGTTCCACACGGCTCTTTTTATTGCACTTAGGCAAAACAAACAGCAACACAGGGCTACTGTTACGGCCGTAGCCCACGCCGATCTCTCAAAAACTAACTCTTTCCAACAGTCCATGAACAACAGCAAAAGGCTTCAGCCACCTCTCTAATCCTAGAGTGCCACCCTCAGGAAAAATGGTGCAACAGCACATTTAACTAATACTGACTCAAGAGTCATTACAATATGCTGAACAGTTCAGTAAAGTTGGCAGCATATTGACAGATAGGAGTTTCAGTCTCAATAACTCTTGAACAAATGTCAGTAACTACAAAGGGCGCTACATCCCATCGTTGTGAGGTGGACGATATGCTATAAAGCTCATTTTTATTAAAAATATCTGCCTATCAAGCAGCAGAAACAATATTGATTTCAATCAGCACCCGGTAGTGCTGCGGGCTTCAGGGACCGTCAACAATTTACAAGACGCAGCAACAGTGAAGACAAATACCATATCCAATAAATTTGATAGGAGACAAATGAAGGTTGTAGCGATTATGGTGACACTGTAGTAAATCCCAGTGGTGGTATTACGTTTTTTGTTGTTGTTGTTGTTTTAGTTGTTGGGTTTTTTTTGTTGTTTTTTTTGAGCTATTTGTCTTCACTGTTGCTGCGTCTTGTAAATTGTAGACGGTCCCTGAAGCCCGCAGCACTACCGGGTGCTGATTGAAATCAATATTGTTTCTGCTGCTGATAGACAGACATTTTTAATAAAAATGAACTTGTAGCATATCGTCCACCTCACAACGATGGGATGCAGGCGCCCTTTGTATGTTACTGACATTTTGTTAAAGAGTTATTGAGACTGAAAGTCCGTATCTGTCAATATGCTGCCAACTTTACTGAACTGTTCAGTATATGAATGATATAACTAATTCGTGGGAACGAATTAGTAATTCGTGCGCACGATTTAATTATTCGAGGGAACGAATTAGTAATTCGTGCGCACGATTTATTAATTCGAGGGAACGAGTTAGTAATTCGTGGCCACAATTAATTTTTTTTTTTTACCATGTCATGTCCGGGGCTCCGTACGTTCCTTATTTCAATCTCTGGGAGTTGGCAACCCTATCAGTGACACATATCTTTATTAGCGTAAATACAAGCCAGATTAGAATCACCAACGAGCACCCACGATTTAACAGCGATATAAGGCAACTGGAGGAGGCTATCAAACGCACACTCAAACAACGTTTGATGATCATAAACAAAACTTGTTGTTTGAGATGGGTAGATGGGGGTATGTCACATCTGCCCACTGTCCAGGCAGATCGCTTCAACCCTCGGCATTAAAGTGGATTTAATCCTTTGTCTTTCCCATGTAAACGCCAAGCTAATAAATGTAATTTGGAATTAAATAATTCTGAACTTCCATGTAACCATGGCCACTGACACGGATTGTGCTCTATGCAGCAATGCAGTCCCCCCCCCCCCCCCCCCCCCCCCCCCTGGGCACTGTATACTGTAGGACAGGGGTGCCCAACCAGTAGATCGCGATCGAGTGTCCCCAGGTAGACCGCGAGGTGCAGGGGAAAAAAAAAAATTTGCGCGGTTAAAAAAAAGAAGAAAGCAACAAGTGTGTGCACACGTTAGCGAGCGAGTGCGTGTGTGCGCATGCAGCACTCTCCATGAATGACAATCATGCCTGATGCACACTGGATGGGGTCCGGCTGCGAAACGGCTGCGTTCCACCTACGGAACGGAATCACCGCATCACCGCCTGCAGTGTCTCTGCAGTCTGCTGGAGGAGGTTGACAGATCTGTCGCTCTCCCCTGTCAATATGAAACCCGTTTAACTCAATAGAAGCAGCCCAAACGGCCATCTCGGTTAAGAAATGCATATTAAAACTGTACTTGTGTAATAAAAGAACATGTCATAACACAATCATTTCATCAACCCGTCCAACATGTTCAAAAAGAAGCTTGACTTGGCAAAAACCTGCCCAATTTGAGAACACAGAGCCCCTCCGTTCATAGAGCTGTTTCATTTAATTTTGGAGCCGTTTGACTTTCCTGCAGTGACAAAGTACAAAACCGTTCATTCTTCTAATGCATATAATCTGGGGCTGCGATATTGGAAAAAACTGACATTGGGATTTTTGGGGGCTTGCGATATATTGCAATATATATTGCGATATTGAAAATAGAAGAATTTTCATCAGATGACCTGAATAGCTCTATTTGGGGAGATGGCCACTTGAGAGAAATACGTGGTGCTTCATACCGCTTGTCGAGCATGCGGATCATTTTTTAAAATCCCTCTTAACGATCCACAGTGTTCAATGGCACCATGTCTTTTGCTAGGTAAAAAGTTATTGCATCCGTGATTTGTCGATGCTGTTTGGAGTTCCTATCATACGGTGTTATGCCGGCAAAGGCTTCTGTAATTTTTTTGAGAAGATGAAGTTTCACCTGGGTTCTTTGGTTTTGCACTGGAAATACAGGAGCTTGTGATGGCGTTTCAAATAGTCCAACAGGTTTGACGTATTACCTCGTGTTAAGGCAACCACGACGAGGCACTGTCGGCAGAGGACGTTGTTTTGCTCCGTATCGTCTTTTTTTTATAGCCGAAATATATCCAAATTTCACATGTTGGCCTTCTCTTGGGGACTAAATCCTCTGTCGCTTCCTCCTGCATGTCGCCTGTGTTCAGAGTGTAGCCCGAACCCCCCCTCTCTCTCTGCTGTGGAGGAGGGAGGGAGGCGGTGAGTGCTGAGCAGGAGGGAGGGAGAGAGTGGCTGTGCGGAGCATGGAGCAGTTTGCTGCTTTTACGAAGCAAAACAAAAGTTACAAAATAATAATAATAATAATAAAAATATCGCACATCCTGCAATGTGACTATTGCACATGCGCACATTGCGATGGCAATGTTCAAACGATATATTGTGCAGGCCTAATATAATCACCACATCACGTTGTTTGTTCTGTTTTCTACCAGAGGAAGTAAAGAAAATAGAATATTACGGAAAAAACACGATACAGATTTTATTTTGGAATCACTTATTTAGAACAATCGCGTTACCTTCTGGTACTACTTGAAAAGTAGCTCTTGGCCCAAAAAAGGTTGGACACCCCTGCTGTAGGACAACATATAGTGAACCTGTCTATACAGCTGGAGCTCCCCCAAGTCCCATCCTGCACCCACCTGATTCATTGAATGTTCTGAGCAGTTGCTCACATGCCCCACAGCAAAAACCGCCCATGGTTGAGAAGTTTCATTAAACTTCATATTTACCTTAAATAACAGAAAATACACAACCCTGTTCATGTACTGTTTCACTCTCTCAAACACATACACACACTTTCACTCTCTCAAACACATACACACACTTTCACTCTCTCAAACACATACACACAATGAGTTTGTTTTAATGATTATAGATTTTAAAAGTATATAAACTGTCTACATTCGATGCGTCATTGCTTTGTTGTTTAAATCACTTGAGAAGACTCGAAACTGAAAGTATAAGACTTGTGACTTGACTTGAGACTTATTAGTCTCGACTTGAGACTTGACTCGGGACTTGATTGAAAAGACTTGAGACTGACTTGTGACTTGCAAATCAGTGACTTGGTCCCACCTCTGCTAATTAGTTTTGGGGCATGTGAGTTGAGGGGTGCGCTACACAGATTAGTCCAGGTCTTGGTGAACTTTTTTTTGTGAATGCCTTTACAATTTATGATAAAAACTAATGATAGTCTTTGAAGAAGGGATGACTCATTGAAGAGTGAGTAGATTTTGCTGATTGCATTGACACTGAGATTTGCACTGACATTTTCAATCAGTTAAAGTTTAAACTTTGATATAAGATAATGTGTTTAGTGTATTGTAATGAAAACACATTGTTCAAAACATTAAATTAAAAATTGTGTTCCAGGACTGCACATCATCAGATTTTGAAGAGGATCTATAAATGAAAACATTCATTTACTTATTTCAGGATAAACGGACCAAACTCAAACTCGGCCATTAAATAAGGAGATTTAACTCCTCCTCCTGACTGTGCCCCCACCATGCATGTGTGAGAGTGGGCGTGGACAGATGCGTTCAAGTGCATACCGGGAAGCAGGCTGAGAAAGAGCCTGTTCTGAGGAGGGCTCGTCAGAGCGACTTTTTAGACAGCTCAAACTCCGAACAAAGGATGAATTTGGGGCGAACAAAATTAAATACTATGTTTTTGGGCTTCTAAGACCAATATGACGTGACTGAAAAATAGCACAATATGTTCCCTTTAAGTCTTGTTGGTTTTTTAAACTGTGTCTTGTTTCTTTTCCAGCAGATGTCATCACCTGAAGTCAGCGAGCAGACTGTGGATGAGAGTGACAGATCTCAGGTAGGAGCCAGATTGTAATACACGACTTAATCTCTCAGAGATTGGAGAGTATTGGTTGTCTGTGTTGTATATAGTGGTTCAGTGAGTATGAATTGACGTCCCAGCACAGTCTAAAATCAGTCCAAGTAGGCTGTGTGTATAAGTACTTCTCATGTCTGCTGTTGTGATCACTCTGTCTGTTAGTTACCAGACTACAAGTTTGGTTGGACTGACAAACTGGTGTGTTAAGGTTTCATCTAACGGGACGTCCCCAATTAGGTTCAAGTAGCAAGTGTGTGTGTGTGTGTGCTTTGAACGACCCCAAAAGTATAGCTCAACTCTCAAACTGGTGTCTAAAGGTTTCATCTAACAGCCGTCCCCAATTGGCTTTGGGTAGCAAGTGTGTGTGTGTTCTTAATGACCCCAAAAGTATGGTTAGACTGACCAACGAAACTAAGTTTAACTTGGTTCAACATCTGTTAACACTGAGCAGGTAAAATGTTCCCAGGCTTGGCATAAACGGAGCCACCTCCATCCTCACACACCTAAGTACAAACGTTAAGTGTTGTTGGTTTCTTAAATTGTGTCTTGTTTCTGTTTCTAGCAGATGTCATCACCTGAAATCAGTGAGCAGGCTGTGGATGAGAGTGACAGATCTCAGGTAGGAGCCAGATTATAATACATGACTTACAGGATAGGTTCAGTTTGAACAGTTTGCATGTTTTTCATGGAATGAAGTACAACAATATTCTCACCCAGAAGGCTTTTCTGATCCGAGCAGTGCTTTGGGAGAAAGTTAGATCCAAAATCGAGCAGTGCACATCCCTATACTGTTAGCAGATGGGGCATGTATTGTGCCGCTAGCAAAATGGCTTTAATCATCCAAAAACTTGTTAGTTTCACCAATATTTCATCATGGTCCACTCAGCCTCTTCTCCATGACAGCTCGGTGTCGCGAGATATGTCATATATGTAGATATGTTTGATTTGAATGTACTACTAGGTGTCCACGTGTATCTATACACCTACAGCTAGATATCTATGTGTATATGTCTAGGCGGTAGTGTGACAAGAGCTACGGAAGCCCCAGTTTTGTTTTGTGTGTGTTTTTTCGACTGCCGATCCGAACGCATGTTTCTGATCCGTGCTCTTGGAATATACATCCTCACGCTGCCAAACAACTCTGGACTTCTTTCAAGCATATTACAAAGATGAATGTTTTTGTTGTTTTGTTGACGGCGCCGCACGCATGTGTAGTACGACTCATTGTTTCCGGGGCAACCTGAGGCTGCACGCGGTGCTTTTTTTCCAGTGTAGTGTAAAATGGATGAATATCTGTCGGATGAAGTTGTTGTGGACGAGAACTTTGAATGATTTTCTCTTAAGCAAAAGCAGCATTAGCACTGGCAGTCGAAAAAACACACATACAACAACACTGCGGCTTCCGTAGCTCTCCTCACACTACCGCCAAGACATATAGACATAGATATCTAGATGTAGGTGTATAGATACATGTGGACACCTAGTAGTACATTCAAATCAAACATATATCTGCACAATATGACATATCTGGCAACACCAGGCTGTCATGGAGGAGTGGCGTGAGCGGACCATGATGAAATATTGGTGAAACTAATGAGTTTTTGGATTATTGAAGTTGTTTAGTGAGCGGCGCTACACATGCTCTACCTGCTAACAGTATAGGGATGTGCGCCGCTCGATTTTGGATCTAACTTTCTCCGGAAGCACTGTTGGGATCAGAAAAGACTTCTGAGTGAGTATATTGTTGTACTTCATTCCATCAACAATGTGAAAACTGTTTAAACCAAACTTATCCTTTAATCTCTTAGAGATTGGACAGTATTGGTTGTCTGTGTTGTATATAGTGGGTCAGTGAGTATAAATGACCTCCCAGCACAGTCTTAAGTCAGTCCAAGTCGGCTATGTCTACAAGTACTCTCTCATGTCT
Organism: Salarias fasciatus; assembly: GCF_902148845.1. Classification (NCBI taxonomy): domain Eukaryota; kingdom Metazoa; phylum Chordata; class Actinopteri; order Blenniiformes; family Blenniidae; genus Salarias; species Salarias fasciatus. The sequence goes on along the minus strand of NW_021941373.1, from coordinate 293,412 downwards.
GCTGTTGTGATCACTCTGTCTGTTAGTTACCACACTACAAGTTTGGTTGGACTGACAAACTGGTGTGTTAAGGTTTCATCTAACGGGACGTCCCCAATTAGGTTCAAGTAGCAAGTGTGTGTGTGTGCTATGAACGACCCCAAAAGTATAGCTCGACTCTCAAACTGGTGTCTAAAGGTTTCATCTAACAGCCGTCCCCAATTAGCTTTGGGTAGCAAGTGTGTGTGTTCTTAATGACCCCAAAAGTATGGTTAGACTGACCAACGAAACTAAGTTTAACTTGGTTCAACATCTGTTAACACTGAGCAGGTAAAATGTTCCCAGGCTTGACATAAATGGAGCCACCTCCATCTTCACACACCTAAGTACAAACGTTAAGTGTTTTTGGTTTCTTAAATTGTCTTGTTTCTGTTTCCAGCAGAAGTCATCACCTGAAGTCAGCAGCAGACTGTGGATGAGAGTGACAAATCTCAGGTAGGACCCAGATTATAATACATGACTTAATCTCTTAGAGATTGGACAATATTTGTCTGTGTTATGTATATAGTGGGTCAGTGAGTATAAATGACCTCCCAGCACAGTCTGTTAGACAGGCATTGGACAAACAGACACAAAAAAGGTATTTAGCTTATCTCACTTTGTCAATGATCGGGATAGGGCGTGGGTCCAAAATCTTCAGAGTATTCCTTTAATAATTCGTTTAACATTACGGAAAGTTTTGTTATTGTACTTGAAGAGAATATCATGTTTGCTTTGTATTACTGCCTGCCACAGGGAACACAACAGCTTGCCAAACTGGGCAAAGTGCTTTTGACAGTGGATAGGGGACCCTCTCACAGTGTAAAGGCCAGGCCCTTGACGACATTGAGATTGACCCTGAAGGTATGGATGTGTGTATGTTAGTATAATTAAGGTTAGATGTACGCCATGGCTAATATCTCATGAGAAATGCATCATCACTGCCATTTAACTGTAACATACTCTTGATGCTGTATTTGGTTATTTAAGTATAATCATTTCCTCCCTGTCTTGCCACATCACATTTTTTTTAGAAAATGCCTTCTGAAGCGGTTGAGTTTGAGTGTGGTCTGCTTATCGTGAAATGAGCGGATTTACCCTGCTGTCAAGTGCATATCGGAAAGCAGGCTCAGAAACAGCCTGTTCTGTAACTTGACATCACCTTTTCACTTTTCTTTATAGATTTCACAGATCCATCTTAAAAGAGACAACTCTAACGTAAGTGGGATGACACTGAGGTACGTGCTGTGGAAAGACACATGATGGACTCCATACATACTTGCAAGGTACCACGCAAGATGGACTGTCTGCAGTGTATCAGGGCAGAGCCCGACACTGAGAGACTGCAACTGGACTGGTGTAAAAATTATGTCAGAAATCGAATCACTGCTATGAAGAAAAAGGCTTGTGCTAAACAATAAGAGCCAGTATTTGATACTTTACAGATCATTCATCAAATCATCCTTTTCTCTTTTGAAATAAATTGACTTCTTACCTCTTACTTACATGTTTCTACCCACAGAAATAAGAGCCAGTTTTTGTTAGTTTTCAGTAATTCATCGCTCATCGTTATCTTTTGGAAGAAATCGACTTGTTACACGCTTCCTATATGTTTGGAACCACATAAATTGTTGTTCTGAGCTTTGATGTTCACACATTGTTTCAGTAAAACACATTTTGACAGCATACCTTAGTTTGTTGGGTGATGTTTATTTTCATGCAAATTTGATTCTGGTTCCAATGTGGCTAAGATATTCAGTCTAAATCTTATTAGAACAAAGTGTTTCCTGTAGAATTTTATTGAATCTCAAGTAAGTCAGTAAGTAAAATTTATTTATAAGGCGCTTTTCACAGATCATCCGTCACAAAGTGCTTCACAGTGTAAAAATCACAAAGAGGTCAAAGACATTACACAGTACATAAAACAAGGAGATTAGAGTATGTGTTACTGCCGAGACAGCGCTGACCGGGGGTCTAGAATGCCTTCTGAAACAGATATGTTTTTAAGAGTTCCTTGAAAGCATCCACTGAGTCCAGGGAGCAGGTCCGGAGGAAGCTCGTTCCAGAGGCGCGGCACAGTGGATGTAAAAGAGTATTCACCCCTGGTTTTAAAACAAGTATGGGAACTCTCAGAAGGTTCCGATCAGATGACCTGAGGCTCAACTGTTGTTAATAGTCCTTACAACATAAAAATTGCTAATATGGCAAGGACTGGCCATTACTTAAGCCATTGTCCTTCAGTTGTTTTGGTTTCTATTGAAAAAGTTAAATAAAAAAAGTTAGTGCATTTCTGTAGATGCCAAGAGCTACTCAGGAGCAGTGTTGAGACTGAATTTGATGGTTGAATATTCTCATAACTCAAACATAACAAAAATACATGCTAGAATTACTTTTATGGACTTTTGTCCCCAAAGGAATTTGAGGCACCTAAAAGTGACTTTTATGAGTTTGTGTATCTGTGTACAGTTGAAGTCCTCAAAATGGACATTAAAATTATTTGTCCCCAATCTCAAGGTAAAAATTCAAGTTGGACAAAAGTTGTTTTAAACTAAAATCCCAGGTGATTTTCATCATCTGGGTGTTCCCGGTGATACATTACACTTACCGGCATCTCTCTAAACCATTCAGAAAGTGGTGTTCCCAAAAGTAGGGTATTTTGATGTGCGCCCCCAAAGAGGACATAAGGCAGTATGTGTGGTGTGTGTGTGTGTGTGGTGTGGTGTGTGTGTGTGTGTTTATGGGTTTGTTTCACCATACTGTATATTGAATTAAAGGTTGCTTACATTTCTCTTTTTTAAGTTAAACCAAGCTTATTTAGCTATAATGTGTGAATAGCACATCTCAGTCTGATTCCTCAAGGAGGAATAAAGCTCATTTAACTGTGAGCTGGTGTTTCCAGTAGGCCTGACCACATTTCAAAAGGCATATCTTTGAACTAATTAACTTTTTAAAATAAATAGCTACATTGAGAGTAATTTATCAGAGAGATGATCTCAAGTGGGCCATTTTTTATTCCTGCTACAAAGCTTATTAAGGAGTCATGGTAGATATTACCCTGGAGAACACAGACCAGGTTTGTGCTTAAAACCTATTAACCTCTTAATGCTACAGAAGGGCTTCATGAGGCATGGGTGACATAATAGGGTCTTTACATAATGATCATTTGAAATAAAGAAAGAAAAATATCTTACATATGGCATGACCACCGTATGCATGTTACATGTTTTATTTTCATTTTGCAAATCCAAGAGCACATCCAGGTTATTCAGTTACGTGAGAGCGAAACGCTGTATTGTCCTTTGTGTCCTGAGTAAAGGTTACATCCAGTGAGTCCACCTGTTTGATGTCCTCCACTTGTAATTGTTTAAGCTTTCTCAAATCCTTGAAATCGATTCACTGTAACCTGGTCAGAGCGGGAAAAGGAGGTTGGGGGGATTCGTAGTTTGAAATCCTCATTGTGCAATCATGTATCAAAAAATTAGACACACGTATGCAAAACGTTTCACCCCTGACCTCCTTTTCCATGAACGCCAGCTTCAGCGGAGGTAACCCAATCCTCACAGAAGCGCTCGGCCCCTGTGCTGCTCCTGTCGGAGCCCCCATGCTCTCGCCGTGTCCGAGACAGCTGCAGCGCCTGTTTACTGTTTGTTCCTCCCTGCAGGGCTGCGCTCCTCATACAATGTCAGCAACAGCATCCCTTAATGAAGCAGCCCGTTTTGTATCTGATTTATCATCACTTCTCTCACTTTGGACCCCTGGGTGACGTGCAGATCTGAAACTGCCTAAAAAAGTTTTGCCCTCGCCCCTCATGGGACGATTTATTTGCAGCAGTACGGGAAGTATTTTAATTTCGGGTCGCAGAGGTCACTGGCTGGAAAATATTAAGAGTGTTTATGTGAAGACATTCACAGTTGGGAAGTGTTGCCGTTTAAATGTTCCACCATTTCTTGTGCTCGTCCAGCACGGCCTCATCTGTTGCTTTTCTTTGGTGCAGCTTTAGTCCTTCACCTCCTCCAGTCTGCACCTGTCGCTGCTTAGGCCTACTTTTATGATATCAACCTAATGGTTTATAAATGTGTGACACTAAAGAACAAATTAACCAGCGGTCTGCTTTCAGAGTTGAATGATAGACTCATTTATTATTGTCCTGTAGCTGATGGCGCAGTAATCTTGTAACTGGGGATTTCCCAGTTTGACTCCCAGTGCAGATGAGCCGCCGCTGAGCTGGACCCTTGCCCGGTCGTGTCAGGAAGGATATCCAGTCTAAAAATTCTGCCGTATCACACATGGTCGGATGTGGCGCTGCCAAAAGGGAGCAGCTGAAACACACCCCGTCATGTGAATCACATTTTCAAGAATAAATCTGGATAGATTTTTTTTCCATCATCAACAGATGTCTGTTCCCATTTAAAAGTTAGTGAGTGACTTTATTTCATTACCGCAAAACGCAGTTAAAGACCCACTCTAGCATATTGGAACGATTAAGAGTTGATCTCCACCATAAACTCAAAACTGAGTTAATGTTTATGGCATAAAGTTGAGCAATCAGATTACGACTTTTTTTTCTTTTTGATTTGATCAATAACGACTTGCTTCTGAAAGTACTGACTGGATGAATTTATGAAGAATTACAATGAAAATTCGATTTTTTTTTTTTTTCAATTTCAAAAAAGAAGCAAAGAAAATATTCACAAGCGTTTCATCCATAATATTTAATATTGTGGAATCGAGAAAAGGCATAGAGTCAGTTCTAATGAATATTGGCTATTTCCCGTGGAAACTATGAGCTCATGACTGCGGGGCTTTGGCAACTTAAGAATCCAGAGGCATGGGAGCACGAGGGCGATGCCATGTATGTGGGGCCAGACGAGCGTTCGGCTCCTTTTCAACAGCAAACGGCTCAATTTACTTGTGGCCGACTTGCCCAATGGGCTGACTTGGCTGGGTGGGAAGACTCCTCTGGTTGTGAATTCCTCTCACTCCACTTGATCCCGCGATTTTCAGGCTCATGAGGATTCACGACGCTCAATAGAATAAGCTTTCAGGGATAAATGAGGGGCATACTCGGCTTCCGTTTGATTACAATTAAAGAACAATTAGACAGGAGAGCTTGCACTGCTGAGAGGGCGAAAAGAAGAAGCACTCTCATTTAAAGCTTTATGATCTCACATTAACTCGGCTGTAATGTTATAGTGTGGCTATATTCCTGCTCTAAAGTGACATATCCAAAAGTGACATAAAAAAAAAAAAAAAAAAGGTCTGAAGATATTTCATCATACTTTGATCGATTCTATACACATACCAAGACACAACCAGGCGCACACACTCACATGCATCAGTGAAAAGTTCAGATAGCTAATTTGCCTTAAATGCATATTTTGTTACTGTGGAAAGGAGCCAGAGTACCTGGATAAAACCCATGCATGCACAGGAAGAACATGAAAACTCCACAAAGAAAAGCTTCCAAGCTTTACCTGGACTCAAAGTGAGGACACGCAGTACTGGGTATAAGGCAAAAGTGTTAACCACCACACCATCTTATCAGACAGGAGTCTTCCCTATGACTTATTATTATGAAATAATCTCAAATCATGTGCATATGTTCATTATTAAATCGGTTTTATCCATTAAAATGAAGTAGAAGACAATGGAGAACTAAATTTATTGCTGGAAACAGAGCTGCGCCCAGTTTGGAATCACATCTACTCGAACAAATTTAAGCAAATGTGTAGCAAAGGTTATTTTTCAGAATCTGAGACTGGATATGAGTCTATTTAAATCATAAAGCTGACAAGAAGTTTTACTTTGGCCTGTTGTTGGAGTTTCCCAACATGGAGCCATCTCCAGTGCAGAGGCATCAGACAGAGTCCCTCTTTCTCACTGAACGACGGTGGATTACGAGCTCCTGATTTAGTTTCCCACTTTCTGTGCAGTGCTCGTGCAGCAACCGGACACTTTGCAGCCCTGATGAGCGTCTCCCAGTGGGTCTGCATGGACCCAGACACACACAATCCCTAATCCCCCCGGTCATCAGGTGATGTTTACACGCTGCTTTCAATGAAAAGTAACACCGCCGCTGCTGTTGTCACCCATGAGACTGGACGGGCCCCAGCGAGCGGGTGGTTTCTGGGAAAAGGCCTGACGTGGGACTGTTTTTATGAAGTGACTTACTGTGACCTACCACTGTTTGTAATTTGTAAACCTTTTAAGTTGTGACACAGTGTCCAAATGCAGATGAGTGTTCAAACGAGATGTGATCATAAGAAGGCATCCCTGTTTTGCACAGCGGTGTTTGTGCCCTGATGGCCTGCATTCATTCCATGTCATCGACAGACAGGACGCTTCACAGCCCTTATTTTTAGAAGTAAAAGTCACATCCAGCCTTACCTACATCACGTGAGCCAGGGCGTCAAAGAATGTGTCGCCGGCCTTTTTGTAACATGTATAGCCTACTGATAAGCCTCTATGACAGCTCGTTATTAAAATTGTTGTTCTTTTGGCTTCAGCGTGAGTCCCCCTGAAAGGTTTGTCTCTGAATAGCCGAAAGCATCCGGACGCTGCAGCAAGTGAAACAGCAGAAAGTCAAGACGGACAATACATTTTCTTCTTTTGAGGACTTCAAATAAAGAGTTTAGGTGTCTGTAAATGGGGTTTGAGGGAGTGCGTGTATCACAAAGGTTTCCAATTCCTGATTTATATTAAAAGACTGAAAGTTGTGAGGCTAAGGTGAGAGTCCAGCAAGACAAGAGCAAATGATCGAATGTGGCTTATTTCCAGTTGCGTTCTGGTGGCTTCGTTGACACTGGGACTGTCATATCAATGGATTAATAAAAAAATAAAGAATTACAGCAGGGGTATGCATAATGGGGTGCGTGGTTCTTTTGTGCTTAGTGTTTTGGCCAAACAGAAAAACATTCAGCTCTAACAAATATTTCAGCACACATTCTTCTTATCATATTTTTCGTCTGCAGATTGTGTTAATTCTCTGCAGACTAAATTGAACAAAAATCATGAATTCGTTCTGGGGAGAAAGCGGTTAAATTTTAATGGGAAAATACTGAAATAAAGTCATTGGACACTTGCACAGGATGGCAATGCAAACTCCACAAAGAAGGCCCCAAGTGGACTAGAACTGAGGATGCTTTGATTTTATGAAGAATATACAGTGTAAACAACAACACTTGGATCACTGAGAGCAAACACGAACGTGATATGAAGGCAGCTGATGACACCCGGCAGAGGTGAAAGCTCTGAATCCTTTTTTTAGGCAGCCTCTGTTGTTGTTGGCCGTGTTTTGAACACCTGAATGTTTTCAACTCTGACTTCTTGGTTATTCGACTGATCATAACAGGCAGCCTAAAGGGCAGGTAGGTAAGGAATGGCAGCCTCACACTAAGTATAGCAAGGAGTCGTAACATGTGAGACCTCGCTCTCTCTGGCTTATGTCCAAGATTGGACTGTTACAAACAAACACCTTCCACCCTGTGAGGGAACCTGCAGCAGAGCAGGAGCAGCTGGAGGGAGCAAGCCCTCTTCGAGACACCCCTGAAAGCCCCCAAAGCCAAAAAAATAAATAAATATACATAAAATAAAGACCCTGAAACCTGACAGCTGCTTCTAAGAGTCTATCCCAAGCATTCAAATGCTCACCACTTGAATTTGGCTGGCCGTTACCCCTGATCCACCTTCGCCCGCTGCCCTGTTTAGAGACATTTAAAGCTGGGATCAACTCCTACATGACACAACTAACTTGATTATTATCTGCTGCGATCAAATGGTTTCCTTTTCTGATTGGCTAACCATCAAAACTGGAACGCTTGAATATGTGGACATAAATTGTGATCATCATCATAAACTGTTTTCTGTATGTTTTCTATGCCTGCATTCACTGAAACTGTTGATACATGAGAGCGTGGTCATGAATAAGTGGTGGAAAGTGGGCCAACAGATGATAGTATCTTTAAAAAGTGAGGCTGCAAAACAAAAGGAATGGAGCAATGTGTTGGAGGAAGTCAGATGGGAATCTAAAAGGGAGGGGTCTCACTTCAAGTGGCTTGAGAAACAAAAACCTGAGGACAGCAGCAAGGCCAGATCCCCTGTTAGACTGGCAGCCTCTGTGAAATACCCAAGTCTGCTTCCAAATTTTTGTGAACCAGTTCTAACCAGCTCTGCCTTCGGGTCTGTCTGAGGACAGCTGCTCCACTGTGTTACAACCACATTCACGAGTCACGCTGGGAGAAAAATGTCTTTCTGCAGTCTCCAATATCAGTGTCAAAAAATATATACAAACATATTTATCAACTCGTAGAGGCGACGAAAAAAACACACAGCTGGAGACGTGTCCAGACTTGTTGTTTGTGTCTGCTGATTGTATGGTAAAAGCTGAGGGCCGCTCATGTCATTTCTGGCCACCGTGTGACTCTTCAGTGGCATTTGAGGTTAGAGATTACAAGTAGTAGTGTGACCTCTTTGGTCATATAATTCCTGGGAGAGTTGTACTGTTCTATCTGGTCACACAGCGATGTGTCACATGATGAAACTGTGGGCCATGAAATATAACACGGAATGAAAGGAGCGTCAAGAACCAAGAGAAATATCTAGTATTTTGAAATCAGATCATGTGGCATTGCTACTTGCTTTTGTTTTTCAATCCATTAACACATAACACAATCCAGTCCTGATTCACAGAGAAGTGGCAGGTCTTTAATGGCTGAAAATGGGAAATAAAGTTTGCTTCAAGCATTGTCTGCTTTTGTGCTCCAGTTTATATTGTGACTCTGTTCTGCCTTATCCTTAAGAAAATTGTGAAATGTTTACATGGTAGCAGTTGTTTCAATGAGAACATTTTGGTTGTCAACATTTTTATGATCTAGGGGTGTGTACTGCATCAGTGGGCATGTGACTATACTGTGGGAGGTGCTCAGTGGGGCTGCTCATTTCTAAGCAGAAGTCACTGGATATTAGGCCTTAAAATAGCAGTACAGAGGGTATATAGGGATCCTCTCTCACTGGCCCCATCATTCAGCAGCTCTCCTCTCCAGCAAATGTACTGTACAGCAATAACGGCAAACTGGGGGAAGGAAATAATCAGCCAGCAGGACAGAGTTGTGCAGACAACCTGAAAGGAGGAATTTGAACACTGAAGCGAGCGA